>NW_026732892.1:0-95000 GCF_028476545.2 Physella acuta | reverse complement strand
AGCCTCACCCAACATAGACGTCCTATATATTTTAGACCGTCGTCCAACATCTCTCCTATTCTGTCAGCCTCACCCAACATAGACGTCCTATATATTTTAGACCGTTGTCCAACATCTCTCCTATTCTGCCAGCCTCACCCAACATAGACGTCCTATATATTTTAGACCATCCAACATCTCTCCTATTCTGTCAGCCTCACCCAACAAAGACGTCCTATATATTTTAGACCGTCCAACATCTCTCCTATTCTGTCAGCCTCACCCAACATAGACGTCCTATATATTTTAGACCGTCGTCCAACATCTCTCCTATTCTGTCAGCCTCACCCAACATAGACGTCCTATATATTTTAGACCAGTGGTTCTCAAACTTTTTCGAGTTGCGACCCCCCTTTACATAAAAAAAGCAACCTTAAAATGCAAATTTAAAATTAAATGATGATTCAAGGTGATTTTTTTTCCATCGGCGTGGTGGGCTGAGGGGGGTAGACCTGAAATAAATTTGGAAATACAGAGAATTAAAGTGATAAAAATTTTAAACAATCGGAAACGTTTTGTAATTACAATGAGAAACATCAAAGCAAACATTCTTCCCTTTCAAAAATCTATATCTACAGCAGTCATCACACATTTAAAAAAATCGTTTTAAACACTTAAAATAGTAATAATAATTTATTTGATGGTTTTACACCTCTTAACAGAAATGAACATCAAGTATATATATACACACACACACACATATATATATATATATATATATATCTATATATATATATATATACATATATATGTATATATATATATATATATATATATATATATATATATATATATATATATATATATATATATATATATAGTAATTAAATGGAGAAAATAAAATAGCATACGAACTAGACTAGTATAAGCTGTGCAAACTCGGTTTTATTTGACTGCTAAGTATACTGTGCTACCTCCTCAGATGCGAAGTCACATGTTCACATTGTAGCCACCCATGGACAGAAAGTTAAACGACCGTGTGAAAAGGGTCTCTATGACCAACAAAATTAGAGACAATCGTCCGTGCCAAAAAAGCAATGTTAATGGGTAAAGAGTGTTTTTTAAATAGCAAACGTATTATGTTTATTAGAGTTTCGAATCTCTGATTTTATTGGATTAATGATACACTATAATGTTGAATTAACATTTTATAGTTGACATTTTAAAAATCTGTTTTAATGTCATAAAATTTTGTTGTTTACAATTAAAAGTAGTATATAGCATTTATGACATGAATTTTTTTAAAAAGTTCTTTATTTTGAAATCTAGTTTTGAGTTCTTTCCCTTAGAAAAAAACCAGTTACAAAAACTGAAGTTGAATTTTTTATAATGGATCAGGATCCTCTTTACGACCAGAGCAATCGTGTAGGACTTAGCTTCTATTACATGACTCGGACATTCCGGAGGACTATGACACTCATATAACATATAACATGGACGCTCAAATTAAGATTAGGACACATTCAAAGTAGGACCACGACACACATAAAGTAGGACCACGACACACATAAAGTAGGACCACGACACACATAAAGTAGGACCACGACACACATAAAGTAGGACCACGACACACATAAAGTAGGACCACGACACACATAAAGTAGGACCACGACACACATAAAGTAGGACCACGACACACAAAGAAGAACCACGACAGACTTAAAGTAGGACCATGACTGATTGGGGCTGTCCATCAATGACGTCACACTCGTAGGGGCGAGGGGGGGTTCTTAATTTTGTGACGGTGTGTGATGAGGCGGAGGGGGGGGGGGGCGATAAGTTGCTGCGACGTCACACTTTTGCATTATAAAAAAAACAATGTTAGAAAACGAATCTTAGACGTTATTACGCGATTTAGAAAAAATGTTTAAATAAATTGTAATAGCAATAGATTAAAATACTCTATTTTGACAGAGTTTAGACAAGATTTAAAAAAAAATATCGAGGTATAAAAAAAAATTCAACTGCAATTTTGAGGTGGTTGTAGGCTGAGGTGTGACGTCATTTTAGTGGTGGGGGGGGGCTTTTTGGGACGACGTGTGACGGAAGGGAGGGGGGAGGTAAAAATCGTCAAAAAAAAAAGCGTGACGTCATTTATGGATGACCCCATTCCTATATATCTTAGACCATACAACATCTCTCCTATTCTGTCAGCCTCATCCAACATAGACGTCCTATATATTTTAGACCGTCGTCCAACATCTCTCCAATTCTGTCAGCCTCACCCAACATAGACGTCCTATATATTTTAGACCGTCGTCCAACATCTCACCTATTCTGTCAGCCTCACCCAACATAGACGTCTTATATATTTTAGACCGTCTAACATCTCTCCTATTCTGTCAGCCTCACCCAACATAGACGTCCTATATATTTTAGACCGTCGTCCAACATCTCTCCTATTCGCCAGCCTCACCCAACATAGACGTCCTATATATTTTAGACCGTCGTCCAACATCTCTTCTATTCTGTCATCATCACCCAACATAGACGTCCTATATATTTTAGACCGTCCAACATCTCTCCTATTCTATCAGCCTCACCCAAGATAGACGTCCTATATATTTTAGACCGTCGTCCAACATCTCTCCTATTCTGTCAGCCTCACCCAACATAGACGTCCTATATATTTTAGACCGTCGTCCAACATCTCTCCTATTCGTCAGCCTCACCCAACATAGACGTCCTATATATTTTAGACCGTCGTCCAACATCTCTCCTATTCTGTCAGCCTCACCTAACATAGACGTCCTATATATTTTAGACCGTCGTCCAACATCTCTCCTATTCGTCAGCCTCACCCAACATAGACGTCCTATATATTTTAGACCGTCGTCCAACATCTCTCCTATTCTGTCAGCCTCACCCAACATAGACGTCCTATATATTTTAGACCGTTGTCCAACATCTCTCCTATTCTGTCAGCCTCACCCAACATAGACGTCCTATATATTTTAGACCGTCCAACATCTCTCCTATTCTGTCAGCCTCACCCAACATAGACGTCCTATATATTTTAGACCGTCGTCCAACATCTCTCCTATTCTGTCAGCCTCACCCAACATAGACGTCCTATATATTTTAGACCGTCCAACATCTCTCCTATTCGTCAGCCTCACCCAACATAGACGTCCTATATATTTTAGACCGTCGTCCAACATCTCTCCTATTCTGTCAGCCTCACCCAACATAGACGTCCTATATATTTTAGACCGTCGTCCAACATCTCTCCTATTCTGTCAGCCTCACCCAACATAGACGTCCTATATATTTTAGACCGTCCAACATCTCTCCTATTCGTCAGCCTCACCCAACATAGACGTCCTATATATTTTAGACCGTCCAACATCTCTCCTATTCTGTCAGCCTCACCCAACATAGACGTCCTATATATTTTAGACCGTCGTCCAACATCTCTCCTATTCTGTCAGCCTCACCCAACATAGACGTCCTATATATTTTAGACCGTCGTCCAACATCTCTCCTATTCTGTCAGCCTCACCCAACATAGACGTCTTATATATTTTAGACCGTCGTCCAACATCTCTCCTATTCTGTCAGCCTCACCCAACATAGACGTCCTATATATTTTAGACCGTCGTCCAACATCTCTCCTATTCTGTCAGCCTCACCCAACATAGACGTCCTATATTTTAGACCAGTGGTTCTCAAACTTTTTCGAGTTGCGACCCCCCTTTACATAAAAAAAAGCAACCTTAAAATGCAAATTTAAAATTAAATGATGATTCAATGTGATTTTTTTTCCATCGGCGTGGTGGGCTGAGGGGGGTAGACCTGAAATAAATTTGGAAATACAGAGAATTAAAGTGATAAAAATTTTAAACAATCGGAAACGTTTTGTAATTACAATGAGACACATCAAAGCAAACATTCTTCCCTTTCAAAAATCTATATCTACAGCAGTCATCACACATTTAAAAAAAATCGTTTTAAACATTTAAAATAGTAATAATAATTTATTTGATGGTTTTACACCTATTAACAGAAATGAACATCAAGTATATATATATACACACACACACACACATATATATATATATATATATATATATATATATATATATATATATATATATATATATATATATAGTAATTAAATGGAGAAAATAAAATAGCATACGAACTAGACTAGTATAAGCTGTGCAAACTCGGTTTTATTTGACTGCTAAGTATACTGTGCTACCTCCTCAGATGCGAAGTCACATGTTCACATTGTAGCCACCCATGGACAGAAAGTTAAACGACCGTGTGAAAAGGGTCTCTATGACCAACACAATTAGAGACAATCGTCCGTGCCGAGAAAACAATATTAATGGGTAAAGAGTGTTTTTTAAATAGCAAACGTTTTATGTTTATTAGAGTTTCGAATCTCTGATTTTATTGGATTAATGATACACTTTAATGTTGAATTAACATTTTATAGTTGACATTTTAAAAATCTGTTTTAATGTCATAAAATTTTGTTGTTTACAATTAAAAGTAGTATATAGCATTTATGACATGAATTTTTTAAAAAAGTTCTTTATTTTGAAATCTAGTTTTGAGTTCTTTCCCTTAGAAAAAAACCAGTTAGAAAAACTGAAGTTGAATTTTTTATAATGGATCAGGATCCTCTTTACAACCAGAGCAATCGTGTAGGACTTAGCTTCTATTACATGACTTGGACATTCCGGAGGACTAGGACACTCATATAACAAATAAACATGGACGCTCAAATTAAGATTAGGACACATTCAAAGTAGGACCACGACACACATAAAGTAGGACCACGACACACATAAAGTAGGACCACGACACACATAAAGTAGGACCACGACACACATAAAGTAGGACCACGACACACATAAAGTAGGACCACGACACACAAAGAAGAACCACGACAGACTTAAAGTAGGACCATGACTGATTGGGGCTGTCCATCAATGACGTCACACTCGTAGGGGCGAGGGGGGTTCTTAATTTTGTGACGGTGTGTGATGAGGCGGAGGGGGGGGGGGGCGATAAGTTGCTGCGACGTCACACTTTTGCTTTATAAAAAAAACAATGTTAGAAAACGAATCTTAGACGTTATTACGCGTTTTAGAAAAAATGTTTAAATAAATTGTAATAGCAATAGATTAAAATACTCTATTTTGACAGAGTTCAGACAAGATTTTAAAAAAAATATCGAGGTATAAAAAAAAATTCAACTGCAATTTTGAGGTGGTTGTAGGCTGAGGTGTGACGTCATTTTAGTGGTGGGGGGGGGGCTTTTTGGGACGACGTGTGACGGAAGGGAGGGGGGAGGTAAAAATCGTCAAAAAAAGCGTGACGTCATTTATGGATGACCCCATTCCTATATATCTTAGACCATCCAACATCTCTCCTATTCTGTCAGCCTCACCCAACATAGACGTCCTATATATTTTAGACCATCCAACATCTCACCTATTCTGTCAGCCTCACCCAACATAGACGTCCTATATATTTTAGACCGTCGTCCAACATCTCTCCTATTCTGTCAGCCTCACCCAACATAGACGTCCTATATATTTTAGACCGTCCAACATCTCTCCTATTCTGTCAGCCTCACCCAACATAGACGTCCTATATATTTTAGACCATCCAACATCTCTCCTATTCTGTCAGCCTCACCCAACATAGACGTCCTATATATTTTAGACCATCCAACATCTCTCCTATTCTGTCAGCCTCACCCAACATAGACGTCCTATATATTTTAGACCGTCGTCCAACATCTCTCCTATTCTGTCAGCCTCACCCAACATAGACGTCCTATATATTTTAGACCGTCGTCCAACATCTCTCCTATTCTGTCAGCCTCACCCAACATAGACGTCCTATATATTTTAGACCGTCCAACATCTCTCCTATTCTGTTAGCCTCACCCAACATAGACGTCCTATATATTTTAGACCGTCGTCCAACATCTCTACTATTCTGTCAGCCTCACCCAACATAGACGTCCTATATATTTTAGACCGTCCAACATCTCTCCTATTCTGTCAGCCTCACCCAACATAGACGTCCTATATATTTTAGACCGTCGTCCAACATCTCTACTATTCTGTCAGCCTCACCCAACATAGACGTCCTATATATTTTAGACCGTTGTCCAACATCTCTCCTATTCTGTCAGCCTCACCCAACATAGACGTCCTATATATTTTGGACCAGTGGCTCCCAAACTTTTGTGAGTAGCGACCCTCTTTTATAAAAAAAAAAAAAAAAAAAAAAAAAAAAAACTGAAAATGCAAATGTATAATTAAATGATGATTCAATGTGATTTTTTTTCCATCGGCGTGGTGGGCTGAGGGGGGTAGTGCTGAAATAAATTTGGGATTACAAAGAATTAAAATTATACAAATTTTAAACAACCGGAAAAGTTATGTTATTACAATGAGACACATCCAATCAAACATTCTTCACTTTCAAACAACTATATCTATAGCAGTTCTCCCACATTTAAAAAAAATTCGTTTTAAGCATTTAAAATAGTAATAGTAATTTATTGGATGGTTTTATACCTTTTCAAAGAAATGAATATCAATTGTATATATATATATATATATATATATATATATATATATATATATATATATATATATATATATATATATATATATATATATATATATATATATATATATATATATATATATATATATATATATATAGTAATTAAATGGAGAAAATAAAATGGCATACGAACTAGACTAATATAAGATGTGCATACTCGGTTTTATTTGACTGCTTAGTTTACTGTGCTACCTCCTCAGGTGCAAAGTCACATGTTCACATTGTAGCCCCCAATGGACAGAAAGTTAAACGATCGTGGGGAAAAGGGTCTCTATTTTTTTTTTATAACAAATCAAATTTTATTCAGTCAACCCTCCAATAAAATCCTCCAGATATTTGGGGTCCATCAAGCAGCTTTCACAGACATCTCCTCCTCCTCATCTGAATCAACTTCTTCATTTTTTGTAACCAGGAGCATAGTCTTCTACTCTAAGGGCAATCTCTTCAGGGGAGGGTGGGGCCACTAGTGATATGGATGTTATGAAAGGACCTAATGCAATACTTTAATGTTTGCTGACCTCTTCAATGTAAATTTGAAAGTTTTCAACCAAGTGTTCAACAGGCTGCTCAATCAAACCCAAAAGAACTTGTAACTATCCTAATGATTCTGTCACTTTCTGAGATTCCACTGTGTAGCCTTAGAAAAACTTGTCCCACATTGCTTGTAGGTCACTTCCCAAAGTACCTGTGGGTGGACAAGAGGAGATGTGGAGGGTTCTTATGTTTACAATCATCACTCTCACATGACACAAACAAAAAGTTACCTTTTGCTCTCTGTGGAAATGTATCTCTCAAGTAATTACGTAGAGGTAAAATTTCAGTCCCACAATCTGTTGTGCACAGCACATGCTTAAAGTCTGTGGCCTTCAACACTCCAGTGGTGATCATTTTAAGAACTTCTTCCGGAGTTCCAACTAGTTTAGCACCCAGTGATGTGGCAAGTTTCATCTTCTCTGGCGCCTTACACAAAACAAGAATAGCTGGTGGTGAACCAAATGGGAATTCATATGGAAGTCTGACAGTTGTTCCAACTGTTCCCATAAATTTTGTCTTTTTTTTTTGGTAGTTAGGTCCAGCCTCATGGTATAGGGGGCCTACCTTTTTTTTGGTAGTTAGGTCTAGCCCCATGCTATAGGGGGCCTACCTTTTTTTGGTAGTTAGGTCTAGCACATGGTATAGGGGGCCTACCTTTTTTTTGGTAGTTAGGTCTAGCCTCATGATATAGGGGGCCTACCTTTTTTTTGGTAGTTAGGTCTAGCCTCATGGTATAGGGGGCCTACCTTTTTTTGGTAGTTAGGTCTAGCCTCATGGAATAGGGGGCCTACCTTTTTTTGGTAGTTAGGTCTAGCACATGGTATAGGGGGCCTACCTTTTTTTTTGGTAGTTAGGTCTAGCCTCATGGTATAGGGGGCCTACCTTTTTTTGGTAGTTAGGTCTAGCACATGGTATAGGGGGCCTACCTTTTTTTTGGTAGTTAGGTCTAGCACATGGTATAGGGGGGCTACATTTTTTTTTGGTAGTTAGGTCCAGCCTCATGGTATAGGGTGTTATGTCCGACCTCCGACAGCCGCGGAGGGAGCGGACACCCCAGGTTCGTTTGGTATGGTACCGATAGAAGACGTTGTAACGGAATCTCAACAACTTGCCGTGAGCTCGTTAATGCTGTCTAGGGGTAAAACACGACAAATCGAAGAGACTCACACGACTACCTTTTTTTGGTAGTTAGGTCTAGCACATGGTATAGGGGGCCTACCTTTTTTTGGTAGTTAGGTCTAGCACATGGTATAGGGGGCCTACCTTTTTTTGGTAGTTAGGTCTAGCACATGGTATAGGGGGCCTACCTTTTTTTGGTAGTTAGGTCTAGCACATGGTATAGGGGGCCTACCTTTTTTTGGTAGTTAGGTCTAGCACATGGTATAGGGGGCCTACCTTTTTTTGGTAGTTAGGTCTAGCACATGGTATAGGGGGCCTACCTTTTTTTTTTGGTAGTTAGGTCTAGCACATGGTATAGGGGGCCTACCTTTTTTTGGTAGTTAGGTCTAGCACATGGTATAGGGGGCCTACCTTTTTTTGGTAGTTAGGTCTAGCACATGGTATAGGGGGCCTACCTTTTTTTGGTAGTTAGGTCTAGCACATGGTATAGGGGGCCTACCTTTTTTTGGTAGTTAGGTCTAGCACATGGTATAGGGGGCCTACCTTTTTTTTTTGGTAGTTAGGTCTAGCACATGGTATAGGGGGCCTACCTTTTTTTGGTAGTTAGGTCTAGCACATGGTATAGGGGGCCTACCTTTTTTTTGGTAGTTAGGTCTAGCACATGGTATAGGGGGCCTACCTTTTTTGGTAGTTAGGTCTAGCACATGGTATAGGGGGCCTACCTTTTTTTGGTAGTTAGGTCTAGCACATGGTATAGGGGGCCTACCTTTTTTTTGGTAGTTAGGTCTAGCACATGGTATAGGGGGCCTACCTTTTTTGGTAGTTAGGTCTAGCACATGGTATAGGGGGCCTACCTTTTTTTGGTAGTTAGGTCTAGCACATGGTATAGGGGGCCTACCTTTTTTTTGGTAGTTAGGTCTAGCACATGGTATAGGGGGCCTACCTTTTTTGGTAGTTAGGTCAAGCACATGGTATAGGGGGCCTACCTTTTTTTTTGGTAGTTAGGTCTAGCACATGGTATAGGGGGCCTACCTTTTTTTTTGGTAGTTAGGTCTAGCACATGGTATAGGGGGCCTACCTTTTTTTGGTAGTTAGGTCTAGCACATGGTATAGGGGGCCTACCTTTTTTTGGTAGTTAGGTCTAGCACATGGTATAGGGGGCCTACCTTTTTTTGGTAGTTAGGTCTAGCACATGGTATAGGGGGCCTACCTTTTTTTTGGTAGTTAGGTCTAGCACATGGTATAGGGGGCCTACCTTTTTTGGTAGTTAGGTCTAGCACATGGTATAGGGGGCCTACCTTTTTTTGGTAGTTAGGTCTAGCACATGGTATAGGGGGCCTACCTTTTTTTTGGTAGTTAGGTCTAGCACATGGTATAGGGGGCCTACCTTTTTTGGTAGTTAGGTCAAGCACATGGTATAGGGGGCCTACCTTTTTTTTTGGTAGTTAGGTCTAGCACATGGTATAGGGGGCCTACCTTTTTTTTTGGTAGTTAGGTCTAGCACATGGTATAGGGGGCCTACCTTTTTTTGGTAGTTAGGTCTAGCACATGGTATAGGGGGCCTACCTTTTTTTGGTAGTTAGGTCTAGCACATGGTATAGGGGGCCTACCTTTTTTTGGTAGTTAGGTCTAGCACATGGTATAGGGGGCCTACCTTTTTTTGGTAGTTAGGTCTAGCACATGGTATAGGGGGCCTACCTTTTTTTGGTAGTTAGGTCTAGCACATGGTATAGGGGGCCTACCTTTTTTTGGTAGTTAGGTCTAGCACATGGTATAGGGGGCCTACCTTTTTTTGGTAGTTAGGTCTAGCACATGGTATAGGGGGCCTACCTTTTTTTGGTAGTTAGGTCTAGCCCCATGCTATAGGGGGCCTACCTTTTTTTGGTAGTTAGGTCTAGCACATGGTATAGGGGGCCTACCTTTTTTTGGTAGTTAGGTCTAGCACATGGTATAGGGGGCCTACCTTTTTTGGTAGTTAGGTCTAGCACATGGTATAGGGGGCCTACCTTTTTTTGGTAGTTAGGTCTAGCACATGGTATAGGGGGCCTACCTTTTTTTGGTAGTTAGGTCTAGCACATGGTATAGGGGGCCTACCTTTTTTTGGTAGTTAGGTCTAGCACATGGTATAGGGGGCCTACCTTTTTTTTGGTAGTTAGGTCTAGCACATGGTATAGGGGGCCTACCTTTTTTTTTTGGTAGTTAGGTCTAGCACATGGTATAGGGGGCCTACCTTTTTTTGGTAGTTAGGTCTAGCACATGGTATAGGGGGCCTACCTTTTTTTTGGTAGTTAGGTCTAGCACATGGTATAGGGGGCCTACCTTTTTTGGTAGTTAGGTCTAGCACATGGTATAGGGGGCCTACCTTTTGTTTGGTAGTTAGGTATAGCCTCATGGTATAGGGGGTCTACCTTTTTTTGGTAGTTAGGTCTAGCACATGGTATAGGGGGCCTACCTTTTTTTGGTAGTTAGGTCTAGCCTCATGCTCAGGTAAAATAATCCCCTCATGTTATCCAGCATTGCTGGCTGGGCAAATGCCTTGTGCCGCAGTAAAGCCTCTTGAATAGAGAAGTGCTGGACTGGATAAAACTTGTGGACCCAAACATTATCCAGCGATTTAGCTGCTAAGATGTTGCTTTTCTCTTGTTCACTGACATTCACTGTGGCCCTCTTCCTATCTTTCTTAGAGATATAACTATTTTTTTTATCCACATCAACTTTAGCATCTTTAACCCTTTGTTTCTTGTTGCGGTGGCAGACTTGGAATACAGGACTGAGGGTTGGAATTATCTGTTGCCTGACTCTTGATCCCAATGTAGAAATTAAAACTTTTGATAGTGTCAATGACTTTGTTAGGGAGGCTGCAAAGGATCACACTACTGCAGCATCACAGCAAGTTAACGAAAGCGTAACAGAAACCACCATAGAGGCCGAAGCCATGGAGACAATAGCGATCAGAAATTCCATAGTAACAGGGTCTCAAAAAGATGGGAATCAAGAAAATTTGGAGGCTGTCGACGAAACAATAAATGATATTCTTCAAGATAACACTAGTTCAGAAAACATAACGAAACCGCTAAAGGAAAATAAAAGCTCACAAAGTATATCAGCAACAAAGGTATCAGGTCAACTGTCATTTAGTCAAGCAATCAGTTCAAGTAAAAATCAATTACCTACAGTAAAGCCACCTCAAAGGGTCGTGACCAGGGCCCAACGGGATAGCAAACCAGCGGTTGGAAAGTTTGGCGTTAAAAGACCACCACCATCCAGCACTCCAGAAACAGATGTTCGAAAGAAAACCCCAAATAATTCATGCTAACTCTGGCAACATTGAACATCAGGGGGGGGCTAGGGACAAACACATTATATAAACAACATAATAAATAAACACAATATTGACATCCTACTTTTACAGGAAACTAACATTGGAACAACAGAAGAAGCAAATAAACTAGATGAATAATTAATATCGACAGTCTCAAGCTAAACATCACTCGATCAGCCCTCAAGTAAATTAACATTAGAACAGTCTTCTGTTTCCCAGGTTTTTAAAAGTGCACAACCTGAATGGTAGAAAGAGATACACACCTCACCACCCCCCCCCCCCCACACACACACTTCCCCCCACTCAACCGGACTGGCGGATTTTTCAAGGTAGCGTGCCCTCATTGCCAAGGGTCAATTTTATGTCATGGAAAGTTTTGGAATGATAGATCAGTATGTGTATTACAGAGACACTTCTCCCACGGTCGTTTTTATTTCTGTCCATGTGGGCTACAATGTGAACTTTTGACTCCTCAGCTAAGGACAAAGCACAGTAAACTAAGCAGTCAAGAGAAACCTAGTTTGCACACCTTATTTTAGTCTAGTTCTTATGCCATTTTATTTTCTCCATTTGATTATTATATATGCAATTGATGTTCATGTCTTTGATGCTGTGTAAAATCTATCAAATAAATTATTATTACTGATTTAAATGTTTAAAACAATTGAATTAATTAAAGATATAGATGTTTGAAAGGGAAGAGTGTTTGCTTTTACGTATCTCATTGTAATAACATAGCTTTTACGATTGCTTAAAACTTGTATCATTTTAATTCTCTGTAATCCCAAATTCATTTCAGTTCTACTTTAAAAAAAAAAAAAAAAAATAAAAAAATTCCCCCTCTCCCCCCCCCCCCCCCCCTTCGTCCCCTCAGCCTACCACGCTGAGGAAAAAAATCCATTGGATCATCATTTAATTACACATTTGCATTTTCAGTTTCAGGTTGGTTTTTTTTTTTTGAAAAGTGTCTCTATGACCAATAGAATTAGAGAAATGCAATGCGGGAAATAAACAACATTAACGAGAAAAGAGTGTGTTTTAAATAGCAAACGTGTTATGTTAATTAGGGTTTCGAATCATTGATGTTATTAGATTAATGATACACCATAATATTAAATACACATTTATTAGTTAAAATTAGTTAATTATTTTTTTTTAAATCATGAAATTTTGTTGTTTACAATTAAAAATAGTGTATAGCGTTTGAGACATGATTTTTTTTTTAAAAAGTTCATTATTATGAAATCTAGTTTTGAGTTTTTTCCCTTGAAAAAAAAAAAACCCGATGGAAAAGCCGAAGTTGAATCTATCTATCTATATATATAATTCTCTTCTGGGAGCCGTTAGAAAACAAGCTGCAAGCGTCTCCTTGCAGTCCCCTCTCTTTCTCTCTATCACTATCACTACCACCCCCACCCCACCCCCAAATTGTCTGGTGAGCTGTTTACATTTTACTATCATAGAGACGGGTTTGGTGACGGCTATTAGGGGCAGATAATTTAGTTTGAAACGATTTTAAACTTAGAGGAGGTAACTAAGAGGAGGCTGTTTTCACGTGGGGGGGGGGGGGGGGGGGTGAAGGGGTTTTAGTGTTTTTAAGCAAATATTTTCAGTGGCAGCATTGGTACTGTCGAATTCACAAATTATAAATTACCGAAAAGTAGAAAAAAATACAACTAAATAGCGGCGTATGTTACGCAGCGGGTCGGCTCGTTTCTTATAATAGATCAGGACCCTCGTTACGGCTAGAGCAATCGTGTAGGACTTAGCTACTATTACATGACTAGGACATTCCGGAGGACTAGGACACTCAAATAACAAATAAACATGGACGCTAAAATTAGGACTATGAAACACTCAAATGGGGACCAGGACACACTCAAAGTAGAACCAGGACACTCTCAAATGAGGACTACAACAAACAAAGACGCTAAAATTAGATCTAGAGCACTCGTGTAAGACAGTACGATACCTGGCATCAGTGGTGTAGCGAGGTCGGGTGTTACCCGGGACGGCACTTAATGGCGTAGCGACCCTTCTCAGCGCCCGGGGACAAACTTTCAACTTTCGATTCGCACTCCCCTCCCCCTCTCCACCCTTGTCGGGATTTGACAAACGACTTTTAACACTCGAATTAATAAGTTAATTAAGTGGAATTATCATTTTTATGATTTGCTATTTTTTTGCCTTGATGTCACCGCCCCTACATGGTGTCACCCCCCCCCCCCCCCCGTCGCTACGCCACTGACTGATATATCATGACGGATGAATTTCGTTATCATGCCCAGCAAAGACGTCCTATATATTTTAGACCGTCCAACATATCTCCTATTCTGTCAGCCTCACCCAACAAAGACGTCCTATATATTTTAGACAGTCCAACACCTCTCCTATTCTGTCAGCCTCACCCAACATAGACGTCCTATATATTTTAGACCGTCGTCCAACATCTCTCCTATTCTGTCAGCCTCACCCAACATAGACGTCCTATATATTTTAGACAGTCCAACACCTCTCCTATTCTGTCAGCCTCACCCAACATAGACGTCCTATATATTTTAGACCGTCCAACATCTCTCCTATTCTGTCAGCCTCACCCAACATAGACGTCCTATATATTTTAGACCGTTGTCCAACATCTCTCCTATTCTGTCAGCCTCACCCAACATATACGTCCTATATATTTTAGACCGTCCAACATCTCTCCTATTCTGTCAGCCTCACCCAACATAGACGTCCTATATATTTTAGACCGTCCAACATCTCTCCTATTCTGTCAGCCTCACCCAACATAGACGTCCTATATATTTTAGACCGTCGTCCAACATCTCTCCTATTCTGTCACCCTCACCCAACATATACGTCCTATATATTTTAGACCGTCATCCAACATCTCTCCTATTCTGTTAGCCTCACCCAACATAGACGTCCTATATATTTTAGACCGTCCAACATCTCTCCTATTCTGTCAGCCTCACCCAACATAGACGTCCTATATATTTTAGACCGTCCAACATCTCTCCTATTCTGTCAGCCTCACCCAACATAGACGTCCTATATATTTTAGACCGTCGTCCAACATCTCTCCTATTCTGTCAGCCTCACCCAACATAGACGTCCTATATATTTTAGACCGTCGTCCAACATCTCTCCTATTCTGTCAGCCTCACCCAACATAGACGTCCTATATATTTTAGACCGTCGTCCAACATCTCTCCTATTCTGTCAGCCTCACCCAACATAGACGTCCTATATATTTTAGACCGTCCAACATCTCTCCTATTCTGTCAGCCTCACCCAACATAGACGTCCTATATATTTTAGACCGTCGTCCAATATCTCTCCTATTCTGTCAGCCTCACCCAACATAGACGTCCTATATATTTTAGACCGTCGTCCAACATCTCTCCTATTCTGTCAGCCTCACCCAACATAGACGTCCTATATATTTTAGACCGTCCAACATCTCTCCTATTCTGTCAGCCTCACCCAACATATACGTCCTATATATTTTAGACCGTCATCCAACATCTCTCCTATTCTGTCAGCCTCACCCAACATAGACGTCCTATATATTTTAGACCGTCCAACATCTCTCCTATTCTGTCAGCCTCACCCAACATAGACGTCCTATATATTTTAGACCGTCCAACATCTCTCCTATTCTGTCAGCCTCACCCAACATATACGTCCTATACATTTTAGACCGTCATCCAACATCTCTCCTATTCTGTCAGCCTCACCCAACATAGACGTCCTATATATTTTAGACCGTCCAACATCTCTCCTATTCTGTCAGCCTCACCCAACATAGACGTCCTATATATTTTAGGTCGTCCAACATCTCTCCTATTCTGTCAGCCTCACCCAACATAGACGTCCTATATATTTTAGACCGTCGTCCAACATCTCTCCTATTCTGTCAGCCTCACCCAACATAGACGTCCTATATATTTTAGACCGTCCAACATCTCTCCTATTCTGTCAGCCTCACCCAACATAGACGTCCTATATATTTTAGACCGTCGTCCAACATCTCTCCTATTCTGTCAGCCTCACCCAACATAGACGTCCTATATATTTTAGACCGTCCAACATCTCTCCTATTCTGTCAGCCTCACCCAACATAGACGTCCTATATATTTTAGACCGTCGTCCAATATCTCTCCTATTCTGTCAGCCTCACCCAACATAGACGTCCTATATATTTTAGACCGTCGTCCAACATCTCTCCTATTCTGTCAGCCTCACCCAACATAGACGTCCTATATATTTTAGACCGTCCAACATCTCTCCTATTCTGTCAGCCTCACCCAACATAGACGTCCTATATATTTTAGACCGTCCAACATCTCTCCTATTCTGTCAGCCTCACCCAACATATACGTCCTATATATTTTAGACCGTCATCCAACATCTCTCCTATTCTGTCAGCCTCACCCAACATAGACGTCCTATATATTTTAGACCGTCCAACATCTCTCCTATTCTGTCAGCCTCACCCAACATAGACGTCCTATATATTTTAGACCGTCGTCCAACATCTCTCCTATTCTGTCAGCCTCACCCAACATAGACGTCCTATATATTTTAGACCGTCCAACATCAACTAGCACCCAGCACCCCACCTCGCTATGTTGCTCTGGACGCCCTGTATGTATTCCATAGTCTTCTACCTCTAGAGGTATTCAATTTGAAATGAATCCCAATTATTTCTTATGGTCTGCTCAAATTTAAAAAATTCTATATTAATAAATAGCATTGTCCCCTGAATATTTAAGAGCTAACCTATAATTAATGTCCTATGTGGAATGAATGAAACGCAAAGTTGAATTTTGAATTCTTACACTGCAGGGTATATAACCCAGAAAATATTTCATAGCTGCAAATAATTGAGTTACTTCCCCTGTATTGTAAGTAAACACAGCTAACAGATCCATATAATATTATTACGAGCAAGTAACCTGGTTGGTGACCTTTTACTTTTTACTTAATTTAAGGGGGCAGTATCACCCAGACATTTGAAAATTGACGAAAAAATTTGCCAAAAAAAAACTATTACACATACACACATAATTTTTTTACCATAATAGTAATTAATAAGGAGCTATAAAACAGCACATAAAAGAAAGTTAATGTATGATGCAAACATTTTTTATAAATTTTTTAACCAAAAATTTTTTACAAAGTAATTTGTGGCTGCGGTTTTCCAACATTTAGGCCCTTCCTGCTGAAATTACACAGAGAGATGCATAACAGGATGGCCTATCGCTGGAACTAGAAGATATCCATTGTGGCAAATTTTGAAATTTTTAGAATTTTTCAAAGTCAGACCAAAAAATTCGAACTTAGAAATTTTCTAAAAAATGTATCCCTCATTAGAATCCTATGATTTTAGTTCCGACGATAGCCATTAACGCAAGGAAGGTTTATACCAAATTTTAAATACTTTACTTATGGTTTCGGAAAATTGTTTACAAAAAAATTCAAAATGTAATAAAATATTAACAAAATATTTATTTGCAAATATGTTGCTATACATATACCCTACAATTTATATACTGTATTATAGCAGAAGAAGCATTACTACTGCTGTACAATTTTGACATATGTATGTCGAATAGTTTTTTTTGTGTGAATATTTTTGTTTTCCTCCCTTAGTCTGGGTGATACTGCCCCCTTAAGCTAGAGATGACTGCTTTTTTTTACTCAATTTCGAAATTACAAGAATTAGCAAAATCTAGCTGTCTATTTTTTTTTTTGCCTCAGATAATTTACAGCGTCAGTTTGCCTTGCTATGTTCGCTTTAGTATTACAGTTTTCATCGTCGGCTTGTGAGGACTGATACAGATTTTACAATAGTTTTACTTCTTTCTGCCGTACTTTCTTTCATTTAGTATGGTTTACTTATAATTTTCTCTCTCTTCAGGGTGCTGGGCTAATCAGGTATGGGCTTATAAGTGGGGTTGAAAGTGATTTGGGAGTAAAGAAAAATTATATTATCAGCAGTCTGGATAATATATTGAGTACTATAGTAGTCCTCCCACTGTAGTTTTAAAAAAAATATTTAAAATTTTTTTAAAATAATTTACTTCTTAGCTTTAAACAGTTTAAGCGCCTTGATCATAAATTGTATATATAATAATTAAATGAAAAAAGTAAAATGGCAAAAGAACTAGACTAAAATATGGTCTGTAACTCATGTTTCTTTTGACTGCTTAGTTTACTGTGCTCCATCTTCTGCTGTGAAGCCAAAGGTTGACATTGTGGCCAGAAAAAAAACGACCGTGGGAAAAGGGTTGCTTTAATACTTATACTGATTTATCATTCCTAAATTCTTCTTGATCCAAAATCGTCACCTTGTGATCGGTTGTTTCTTTAAAAAAAATGTAAATACAAGATGATAATTATTTGCTTCCAGTGGCGTAGGCGGGGAGGGGGGGGGGTTAGGGGGGTCATAACCCCCCCCCCCCCCATAGACCCCTCGGTATATATATAAAGTATGAGGGGGGGGGTGCAAATCGAAAGTTTGAGTGGGGGGAGGGGTGCAAATCTAAAGCTTGTCCCCGGGTAAAAATTGGAACCCCCCTCCTTGAGACGATCCTGGCTACGCCACTGTTTGCTTCTGATGGGTTTAGCAGTTTTGTATTTCTCTGAAATACATTGAAGCATATGATACTACGTACTTGTCCATTTCCACTGTCAAGTACCTGAGGTTTTTATTTTCACGATTGATTTTTTGAGAATTGTCCGAATTCAGTGTTAATAAGATTTACCTGCAAACAACTCTTTTAAGAGGATGGTGTATGTCTGCGTGTTTAAATAGATTATATTGTTGGTAGCTAATAAATATATAAGATTGCGAAGCTGTTTTTAGTTAGGTGAGAGTTCCCAGTCTGTCTTAGCTTTGCTTGAAATATTTCTTTTAACTCGATGTCGGAGTATTTTTAAAAATAAAACCTGATTTTATTCCTTTATTTACATATAGTCGATCTATAAATAGCCGTTGCTACTAGTCTGTTTTCGACTTCTGTTCTTTGTCTAGTCGTGTTAATTATGTGTGATTGCTTTATTTATTGTGGCTGTTTGATTGGTGATATTTCATATTTTCGCCTGTACCATTTGTTTTCTGTTTTGACATACCATCTAATTAAATGTTTCTCAGTTTCTTGTATATTTTGTTTACATATTTAACGTGTTGTTATTTTATCAGTTTGATTATGAACCTGGTTATGTAATGTTTTTTTTTCTTGTTTAAAATATGTATTGATGGTTGTTATAGCATAAATATGTTATGTGTGTCAGTTTCTTTGATGTGCTCTTTTCTTTTCGTAGGAGCTTTAATATAATATAGAGGGGGGGGGGGGGAGGAGTATTAAAAATTAAAAATAAAATTGTTTCAATTTTATTAAATTATTGCATTTTTTTTCTTTTTCCTTGGTTATAAATAACACCAGTTTTGTATTCGAGAATGTAAATTTGAAAAATAAATGGTTGTAAATAATATAGATTCCAGCCTAAAATTGTTATACATGAATCCTTTAGGACAGGGTGAAAAATATCCGAGAACTTAAAAACGATTATATATGTTTGTTCACATAGTCGACCAATTGATCACATTTCGTGGAAGCTTCTTCAAAAATATTTGTAATGTATTTATATTAACAGTTTTGAATTACTGAAACACTAAAATTTAAATTTCTATTTATATTAAAATAAATATTTGAAAATAGAATTTAAAAGGAAATTTTTTAATTTATTTAATCAAAAAAACAATTCAAGGAATATTTTTACAAGCGCAGGGTTTCATTTTATACTACTTATTTAATAATTTCAATTTGAGTTGTCTATCCTGGTAACAAAAATTGATGTAAAAATAACTGCTTGTTTTGTTATTGAGAAAAAACTAAAGGACTTTGTCGATAAAATGTGTAAGAGATTTCTTGAGCAATAGATGATTTTATTTTAAAATATGAGGCTGTATTATTTTATTTTCAGCGCATTTTGAAGTTATTTATACATTTATACGTATTTCCCAAATTATTCGGCCCCGCACTAATTTAAAAAATAAAATAAATATTATATCAACTTTTAAAAACAAAATGGAGTAGAATCACAAAGAAGACAGGAAAATTCGTATAATTTTTTAGGAATGGGAAATAATAAGCACTACTTTCAAAATTGGACAGAAACCCGTGAATGTATTATACTTCATCATTTTCCCTGAAACTGTACTCATGTTAGAGTTAGTTTAGAAACCAGAAATGGAGTAAAGTACCACTTTAGCATTAGCACTATGGCTTAGAATGGATCAAGCTACTCGTAAAGTTTAACGATGAAGACAATCTTGTAAAACTATGCCACTCTAGCGAGCACATGACATTTCTTAAGGACTAGGACGCTCGTATAGCTAACAAGGACACTCAAATTAGCGATAGGACACAGTCAAACTAAGACTAGGAAAC
The DNA here is from genome assembly GCF_028476545.2 of Physella acuta. Classification (NCBI taxonomy): domain Eukaryota; kingdom Metazoa; phylum Mollusca; class Gastropoda; family Physidae; genus Physella; species Physella acuta. The sequence goes on along the minus strand of NW_026732892.1, from coordinate 74,921 downwards.
ACTCTAATTAGGACTACGGCACACGCTAATTAGGACTAGGGCACACCTCAATTAGGACTAGGACACTTGTATAGCAAACATGGACACACACAGTAGGACACAATCAAACTAAGACTGAGCACTCTAATTAGGACTAGGACACAACCCAATTAGGACTAGGATACACTCTAATTAGGACTAGGGCACACCCCAATTAGGACTAGGATACACTTTAATTAGGACTAGGACAAACCCCAATTAAGACTAGGAAACACTCTAATTAGGACTAGGGCACAAGCTAATTAGGACTAGGGCACACCCCAATTAGGACCAGGATACACCCCAATTAGGACTAGGAAACACTCTAATTAGGACTAGGGCACACGCTAATTAGGACTAGGGATCACCCCAATTAGGACTAGGGCACACCTCAATTAGGACTAGGAAACACTCTAATTAGGACTAGGGCACACGCTAATTAGGACTAGGGCACACCCCAATTAGGACTAGGACACTTGTATAGCAAACATGGACACACACAGTAGGACACAATCAAACTAAGACTGAGCACTCTAATTAGGACTAGGACACGCCCCAATTAAGACTAAGAAACACTCTAATTAGGAATAGGGCACACGCTAATTATGACTAGGGCACATCCCAATTAGGACTAGGGCTCACCCCAATTAGAACTAGGACACTTGTATAGCAAACATGGACACACAAAAAGACACACTTAAATGAGGACAAGGACACGCTCAAATGAAGACTACAACAAACAAAGACGCTTAAATTAGATCTAGAGCACTCGTGTAAGACAAATTGATTGATTTTGTCGCGAGATCTGCAGACAGTATGATATCTGGCATATCATGCCGGGTGAATTTCGTCATCATGCCAAGCAAAGACGTCCTATATATTTTAGACCGTCGTCCAACATCTCTCCTATTCTGTCAGCCTCACCCAACATAGTTCCTATATATTTTAGACCAGTGGTTCCCAAACTTTTTCAAGTGGCGACCCTCTTTTATAAAAAAAAGCAACGTGAAAATGTAAATGTATAATTAAATGATGATTCAAGGTGATTTTTTTTTACATCGGCGTGGTGGGCTGAAGGGGCTAGTGCTGAAATAAATTTGGGATTACAGAGAATTAAAATGATACACATTTTAAGCAACCGGAAAAGTTATGTTATTACAATGAGAGACATCCAATCAAACATTCTTCACTTTCAAACATCTATATCTATAAGCAGTTCTCCCACATTTAAAAAAATCGTTTTAAACATTTAAAATAGTAATAATAATTTATTTGATGGTTTTATACCTTTTTCAAATAAATAAACATCAATTGTATATATATATATATATATATATATATATATATATATATATATATATATATATATATATATATAGTAATTAAATGGAGAAAATAAAATGGCATACGACGAACTAGACTAATGTAGGATGAGCAAACTCGGTTTTATTTGACTGCTTAGTTTACTGTGCTACATCTCAGGTGCAAAGTCACATGATCACCTTGTAGCCACCCATCGACAGAAAGTTAAACGACCGTGGGGAAAAATGTCTCTATTATTTATTTTTTTTACAAATCAAATTTTATTCAGTCAACCCTCCAATAAAATCCTCCAGATATTTGGGGTCCATCAAGCAGCTTCCATAGACATCTCCTCCTCCTCATCTGAATCAACTTCTTCATTTTTTGTAACCAGAGCATTGTCTTCTACTCTAAGGGCAATCTCTTCAGGGGAGGGTGGGGCCACTAGTGACATGGATGTTATGAAAGGACCTAAAGCAATACTTTTATGTTTGCTGACCTCTTCAATGTAAACTTGAAAGTTTTCAACCTAGTGCTCAACAGGCTGCTCTATCAAACAGAAAAGAACTTGTAACTATCTTAATGATTCTGTCACTTTCTGAGATTCCACTGTGTAGCCTTAGAAAAACTTGTCCCACATTGCTTGTAGGTCACTTCCCAAAGTACCTGTGGGTGGACAAGAGGAGATGTGGAGGGTTCTTATGTTTACAATCATCACTCTCACATGACACAAACAAAAAGTTACCTTTCTGTGGAAATGTATCTCTCAAGTAATTGCGTAGAGGTAAAATTTCAGTCCCACAATCTGTTGTGCACAGCACATGCTTAAAGACTGTGGCCTTCAACACTCCAGAGGTGATAATTTTAAGAACTTCTTCCGGAGTTCCAACTAGTTTAGTACCCAGTGATGTGGCAAGTTTCATCTTCTCTGGCGCCTTACACAAGACAAGAATAGCTGGTGGTAAACCAAATGGGAATTCATATGGAAGTCTGACAGTTGTTCCAACTGTTCCCATAAATTTTATCTTTTGTTTTGGTAGTTAGGTCTAGCCTCATGGTATGGGGGCCTACCTTTTTTTTTGGTAGTTAGGTCTAGCCTCATGGTATAGGGGCCTACCTTTTTTTTTTGGTAGTTAGGTCTAGCCTCATGGTATGGGGGCCTACCTTTTTTTTTGGTAGTTAGGTCTAGCCTCATGGTATGGGGGGCCTACCTTTTTTTTTTTTGGTAGTTAGGTCTAGCCTCATGGTATGGGGGGCCTACCTTTTTTTTTTGGTAGTTAGGTCTAGCCTCATGGTATGGGGGGCCTACCTTTTTTTTTGGTAGTTAGGTCTAGCCTCATGGTATGGGGGGCCTACCTTTTTTTTTGGTAGTTAGGTCTAGCCTCATGGTATGGGGGGCCTACCTTTTTTTTGGTAGTTAGGTCTAGCCTCATGGTATAGGGGGCCTACATTTTTTTTTGGTAGGTCTAGCCTCATGGTATAGGGGGCCTACCTTTTTTTTTGGTAGTTAGGTCTAGCCTCATGGTATAGGGGGTCTACCATTTTTTTTGGTAGTTAGGTCCAGCCTCATGGTATAGGGGGCCTACCTTTTTTTTGGTAATTAGGTCTAGCCTCATGCTCAGGTAAAATAATCTCCTCATGTTATCCAGCATAGCTGGCTGGGCAGATGCCTTGTGCCGCAGTAGAACCTCTTGAATAGAGAAGTGCTGGACTGGATAAAACTTGTGGACCCCAACATTATCCAGCGGTTTAGCTGCTAAGATGGTACTTTTCTCTTGTTCACTGACATTGACTGTGGCCCTCTTCCTATCTTTCTTAGAGATATAACTATTTTTTTTATCCACATCAACTTTAGCATCTTTAACCCTTTGTTTCTTGTTGCGGTGGCGGACTTGGAATACAGGACTGAGGGTTGGAGGTATCTGTTGCCTCACTTTTGATCCGAATGTAGAAAGTAAAACTTTTGATAGTGTCAGTGACTTTGTTAGGGAGGCTGCCAAGGAAAAGTGTCTCTATGACCAATAGAATTAGAGAACATTCAAAATGGGCAATAAACAACATTAATGGGAAAAGAGTGTTTTTTATATAGCAAACGTGTTATGTTTATTAGGGTTTCGAATCATTGATGTTATTGGTTTGATGATACACTATAATATTAAATTAACATTTATTAGTTAAAATTTGTAAAATAATTTGTTTTTAAATCATGAAATTTTGTTGTTTACAATTTAAAGTAGTGTATAGCGTTTGAGACATGATTTTTCTTTTAAAAGTTCATTATTTTGAATTCTAGTTTTGAGTTTTCTCCCTTGAAAAAAACCCGATGGAAAAACCGAAGTTGAATTTCTTATAATGGATCAGGACCATCGTTACAACTAGAGCAATCGTGTAGGACTTAGCTACTATTACATAACTAGGACATTCCGGAGGACTAGGACACTCAAATAACAAACATGGACGCTAAAATTAGGACAAGAACACACTCAAAGTAGAACCAGGACACACTCAAATGAGGACTACAACAAACAAAGACGCTAAAGTTAGATCTAGAGCACTCGAGTAAGACAAATTGATTTTGTCGCGAGATCTGCAGAAAGTATGATATCTGGCATATCATGACGGATGAATTTCGTCATCATGCCCAACATAGACGCTAAAGTTAGATCTAGAGCACTCGTGTAAGACAGTACGATACCTGGCATCAGTGGCGTAGCGAGGTCGGGTGTTACCCGGGGCGGCACTTAATGGTGTAGCGACTCTTCCCAGCGCCCGGGGACAAACTGTCAATTTTTGATTCGCACCCCCCCCCCTCCACCCTTGTCGGGATATGTCAAATTTGCTCTTAAAAGACTTTTTAACACTCGAATTAATCACTTAATTAAGTGGAATTATCATTTTCTTTTATATATTTTGCTATTTTTTGCCCTGGTGTCATTCCCTTAATGGTTTCACCCGGTGCGATCCGCCCCCCCCCCCCCGTCTCTACGCCACTGCCTGATATATCATGACGGATGAATTTCGTCATCATGCCCAGCAAAGACGTCCTATATATTTTAGACCGTCGTCCAACATCTCTCCTATTCTGTCAGCCTCACCCAACATAGACGTCCTATATATTTTAGACCGTCCAACATCTCTCCTATTCTGTCAGCCTCACCCAACATAGACGTCCTATATATTTTAGACCGTCCACCATCTCTCCTATTCTGTCAGCCTCACCCAACATAGACGTCCTATATATTTTAGACCGTCGTCCACCATCTCTCCTATTCTGTCAGCCTCACCCAACATAGACGTCCTATATATTTTAGACCGTCGTCCAACATCTCTCCTATTCTGTCAGCCTCACCCAACATAGACGTCCTATATATTTTAGACCGTCGTCCAACATCTCTCCTATTCTGTCAGCCTCACCCAACATAGACGTCCTATATATTTTAGACCGTCGTCCAACATCTCTCCTATTCTGTCAGCCTCACCCAACATAGACGTCCTATATATTTTAGACCGTCCAACATCTCTCCTATTCTGTCAGCCTCACCCAACATAGACGTCCTATATATTTTAGACCGTCCAACATCTCTCCTATTCTGTCAGCCTCACCCAACATAGACGTCCTATATATTTTAGACCGTCCAACATCTCTCCTATTCTGTCAGCCTCACCCAACATAGACGTCCTATATATTTTAGACCGTCGTCCAACATCTCTCCTATTATGTCAGCCTCACCCAACATAGACGTCCTATATATTTTAGACCGTCCAACATCTCTCCTATTCTGTCAGCCTCACCCAACATAGACGTCCTATATATTTTAGACCGTCGTCCAACATCTCTCCTATTCTGTCAGCCTCACCAAACATAGACGTCCTATATATTTTAGACCGTCGTCCAACATCTCTCCTATTCTGTCAGCCTCACCCAACATAGACGTCCTATATATTTTAGACCGTCGTCCAACATCTCTCCTATTCTGTCAGCCTCACCCAACATAGACGTCCTATATATTTTAGACCGTCCAACATCTCTCCTATTATGTCAGCCTCACCCAACATAGACGTCCTATATATTTTAGACCGTCGTCCAACATCTCTCCTATTCTGTCAGCCTCACCCAACATAGACGTCCTATATATTTTAGACCGTCCAACATCTCTCCTATTCTGTCAGCCTCACCCAACATAGACGTCCTATATATTTTAGACCGTCGTCCAACATCTCTCCTATTCTGTCAGCCTCACCCAACATAGACGTCCTATATATTTTAGACCGTCCAACATCTCTCCTATTCTGTCAGCCTCACCCAACATAGACGTCCTATATATTTTAGACCGTCGTCCAACATCTCTCCTATTCTGTCAGCCTCACCCAACATAGACGTCCTATATATTTTAGACCGTCGTCCAATATCTCTCCTATTCTGTCAGCCTCACCCAACATAGACGTCCTATATATTTTAAACCGTCCAACATCTCTCCTATTCTGTCAGCCTCACCCAACATAGACGTCCTATATATTTTAGACCGTCCAACATCTCTCCTATTCTGTCAGCCTCACCCAACATAGACGTCCTATATATTTTAGACCGTCGTCCAACATCTCTCCTATTCTGTCAGCCTCACCCAACATAGACGTCCTATATATTTTAGACCGTCCAACATCTCTCCTATTCTGTCAGCCTCACCCAACATAGACGTCGTATATATTTTAGACCGTCCAACATCTCTCCTATTCTGTCAGCCTCACCCAACATAGACGTCGTATATATTTTAGACCGTCCAACATCTCTCCTATTCTGTCAGCCTCACCCAACATAGACGTCCTATATATTTTAGACCGTCGTCCAACATCTCTCCTATTCTGTCAGCCTCACCCAACATAGACGTCCTATATATTTTAGACCGTCGTCCAACATCTCTCCTATTCTGTCAGCCTCACCCAACATAGACGTCCTATATATTTTAGACCGTCGTCCAACATCTCTCCTATTCTGTCAGCCTCACCCAACATAGACGTCCTATATATTTTAGACCGTCGTCCAACATTCTCCTATTCTGTCAGCCTCACCCAACATAGACGTCCTATATATTTTAGACAGTGATTCCCAAACTTTTTCGAGTGGCGACCCTCTTTTATGAAAAAAAAAAAAAAAAAACCCAACCTGAAAATGCAAATGTATAATTAAATGATGATTTAAGGTGATTTTTTTTCCATCGGCGTGGTGGGCTGAGGGGGGGGGGTAGAGCTGAAATAAATTTGGGATTACAAAGAATTAAAATGATACAAATTTTAAGCAACCGGAAAAGTTATTTTATTACAATGAGACACATCCAATCAAAAACATTCTTCCCTTTCAAACATCTATATCTATGCAGTCCGTACACATTTAAAAAAAATCGTTTTTGACATGTAAAATAGTAATAATAATGTATTTGATGGTTTTAACCCTCTTCAAAGAAATGAACATCAATTTTATATATATATATATATATATATATATATATATATATATATATATATATATATATATATAATAAAATGGAGAAAATAAAATGGCATACGAACTAGACTAATGTAAGATGTGCAAACTTTGTTTTATTTGACTGCTTAGTTTACTGTGCTACATCTCAGGTACAAAGTCACATGATCACCTTGTAGCCACCCATCGACAGAAAGATAAACGACCGTGGGGAAAAGGGTCTCTATGACCAATAGAATTAGAGAAACTCTACAAATGTGAAGAGAACAACATAAATGGGAAAAGAGTGTTTTTTAAATAGCAAACGTGTTATGTTTATTAGGGTTGCGAATCATTGATGTTATTGGTTTGATGATACACCATAATATTAAAATAACATTTAATAGTTAAAATTTGTAAATAATTTGTTTATAAATCATGAAATTTTGTTGTTTACAATTAAAAGTAGTGCATAGCTTTTGAGACATGATTTTTTTTTAAAGTTCATTATTTTGAATTCTAGAATTGAGTTTTTTCCCTTGAAAAAAAAAAACCCGATGGAAAAACCGAAGTTGAATTTCTTATAATGGATATGGACCCTCTTTACAACTAGAGCAATCGTGTAGGACTTAGCTACTATTGCATGACTCGGACATTCCGGAGGACTAGGACACTCAAATAACAAATAAACATGGACGCTCAAATTAGGACTAGGACACACTCAAATTAGGACTAGGACACACTCAAATGAGGACTCCAACAAACATAGACGCTAACGTTAGATCTAGAGCACTCGTGTAAGACAGTACGCAATATTATTAGTTCTTTAAAAATTTACATTAGTTTTTTGAGAAATCGGAAGTAGCGTAAATTAGTACTTCCGGTCAACGGAAATTACTCAAAATTTAACAGAAGATAGAGAATTAGATCTTATACTTACATGTGAAATTTTGTTTATCTATCTGAAATAGTACTCAAGTTATAGGCCTTTGAAAATTTTAAAGTAGGAAAAGTACCACTTTCGGTTATCGGAAATTGCTCAAAAGTTGATACGGATCTACGATTTTGATAAAATACTTATATATGAAATTTCATCAACCTAGCTGTAACGGTACTCAAGTTATCGTGTTTACACACACACACACAGACACACAGACAGACACACAGACATACGGACAAGATTGCAAAATTATGTTTTTCCGTATCAGTGAGATGTAAAACGTCGAGATCTGTAAAAATCTCGATTTTTTTTTTTTGCACGATTACAAGACTTTCTCTATACTTCGTATATACTAGAAAGTAAAAAAGTAGCTTAACATTTTCTATAAAATAATATGTTCTGGTACATAGCAGAAAAATAATTATTGAATGGAGGATGAGGGCGACGCTGACGATAGTGATAATATTAATCGCCGCCCCCCTCCACCCCCCCCCACACACCCACACAATTGATGAAACAGGATAGTAAAAATGTTTAGGTCCTATATTAATAAGTAGTATTGTCCCCTGATTATTTAAGAGCTAACCTATAATTTATGTCCTATGTGGAATGGATGAAACGCAAAGTTGAATTTTAAAATCTTACATTACAGATGTATATAACCCAGAAAATATTTCATTGCTCCAAATAATTGAGTTACTTCCCCTGTATTGTAAGTAAACACAGCTAACAGATCCATATAATATTATTACGAGCAAGTAACCTGGTTGGTGACCTTTTACTTTTTACTTAATTTAAGCGAGAGATGACTGCTTTTTTTTTTTGCTCAATTTCGAAATTACAAGAATTAGCAAAATCTAGCTGTCTATTTTTTTTTGCCTCAGATAATTTACAGCGTCAGTTTGCCTTGCTGTGTTCGCTTTAGTATTACAGTTTTCATTATCTGCTTGTGAGGACTGATACAGATTTTACAATAGTTCTACTTCTTTCTGCCGAACTTTCTTTCATTTAGTATGGTTTACTTATAATTTTCTCTCTCTTCAGGGTGCTGGGCTAATCAGGTATGGGCTTATAAGTGGGGTTGAAAGTGATTTGGGAGTAAAGAAAAATTATATTATCAGCAGTCTGGATAATATATTGAGTACTATAGTAGTCCTCCCACAGTAGTTTAAAAAAAAATATTTAAAAAAAAATAGTAATAATTTATTTCTTAGCCTTAAACAGTTTAAGCGCCTTGATCATAAATTGTATATATAGTAATTAAATGAAAAAAGTAAAATGTCTAAAGAACTAGACTAAAATATGGTCTGCAACTCATGTTTCTTTTGACTGCTTAGTTTACTGTGCTCCATCTTCAGCTGTGGAGCCAAAAGTTGACATTGTGGCCAGAAAAAAAACGACCGTGGGAAAAGGGTTGCTTTAATACTTATACTGATTTATCATTCCTAAATTCTTCTTGATCCAAAACTGCCTCCTTGCGATATATTGTTTCTTTTAAAAAAATGCCAATACAAGCTGATAGGTGTTTGCTTCTAATGGCTTTAGCACTTTTGTATTTCTCTGAAAGACATTGAAGCATATGATACTTCGTACTTGTCCATTACCACTGTCAAGTACCTGAGGTTTTTATTTTCACGATTCATTTCACGAATTCAGTGTTAATCAGATTTACCTGCAAACGACTCTTTTAAGAGGATGTTGTATGTCTGTGTGTTTAAATGGATCATTTTACTTTTGGTAGCTAATAAATATATGTGATTGTGAAGCTGTTTTTAGTTAGGTGAGAGTTCCCAGTCTGTCTTAGCTTTGCTTGAAATATTTCTTTTAACTCGATGTCAGAGTATTTTTAAAAAATAAAACCTGATTTTATTCCTACATTTCCATATAGTCGATCTATAAATAGCCGTTGCTACTAGTCTGTTTTCGACTTCTGTTCTTTGTCTAGTCGTGTTAATTATGTGTGATTGCTTTATTCATTGTGGCTGTTTGATTGGCGATATTTCATATTTTCGCCTGTACCATTAGTTTTCTGTATTGACATACCATCTAATTAAATGTTTCTCAGTTTCTTGTATATTTTGTTTACATATTTAACGTGTTGTTATTTTTTCATTTTGATTGTAAACCTGGTGATGTATTGTTTTTTTTTCTTGTTTAAAATATGTATTGATGGTTGTTATAGCATAAATATGTTATGTGTGTCAAGTTTCTTTGATGTGCTCTTTTCTTTTCGTAAGAGCTTTAATATAATATAGAGGGGGGGGGAGTATTAAAAATTAAAAATAAAATTGTTTCAATTTTATTATATTATTGAATTTTTTTTCTTTTTCCTTGGTTTTAAAGAACACCAGTTTTGTATTCGAGAACGTAAAAACGATTAGTTTTTCATAATACAGATAAATTGATAAAATGTTGTGGAAGCTTCTTCAAAAGTATTTTTAAATGTATTTATATTAGCTCTTTTGAATTACTGATACACTAAAATTTAAATTTCTATTTATGTTAAAATAAATATTTGAGGTTAGAATTTCAAAGCTAATATTTTTAATTTATTTAAACTTAAAAAAAAAAATCAAGAAATATTTTTACAAGCGCAGAGTTTCATTTTAAACTAGTTATTTAGTAATTTCAATTTGAGTTGTCTATCCTGGTAACAAAAATTGATGTGAAAATAACTGCTTGTTTTGTTAATGAGAAAAAACTAAAGGATTTAGTCAATAAAATGTGTAAGAGATTTCATGAGCAATAGATGATTTTATTTGAAAATATAAGGCTGTATTATTTTATTTTCAGCGCATTTTGAAGTTATTTATACATTTATACGTATTTCCCAAATTATTCGGCCCCGTACTAATTTAAAAAATAAATAAATATATCAAATTTTAAAAACAAAATCGAGTAGAATCACAAAGAAGACAGGAAAATGACTAGGACACTCTAATTAGGACTAGAACACACCCCAATTAGGACAAGGACACTTGTATAGCAAACATAGACACACACAATAGGACACAGTCAAACTAGGACTAGGAAACACACTCTAATTAGGACTAGGACACTTGTATAGCAAACATGGACACACACAATATGGACATTTTTAGGACAGGGACACACGTACAGGACAAGGATAATCATTGAGGACACTTGTAGGACCAGGACACGTGCTCTGACACACCTGTAAATTGTGCACTTAGAAACACGTTCATCAAGTGAAAGTGTCGACACACCTGTAAATTGTGCACTTAGAAACACGTCCATCAAGTGAAAGTGTCGACACACCTGTCAATTGTGCACTCAGTGAAAATGTCGACACACCTGTAAATGGACACCAGCGAGAAAAGTCTCAAAGGTATTTGAGAGGTGTATAAATTCATTTAAAAATCATGCACAGCGTAGTTACAATTAATATGGTTATAAAATCCTGTCTATCTGGTTTTTTTCGGACTTTACTAAAGATTGGATGTATTTGATGTTTATAATATTTTCGGTAACTAAATAAAAATTTAAAAAAAAGCAAAAACAATTTGGTTTTCACGTGTAATGGCGACATAAACAAATGGCATCCTGCTATTGGATAGGCCGCCATTGATTTTATTGTACACATTGTAAGCTAAAAATAGAAAACTAGGTCATGAGGTTTTAAATTTGCATTGTAATTTAAAAACTTGATCTGCAAAGTTTTGTAAACAAATAGTTATCGATCACTAAGTTACTGTACAGCCAATCAATATTTGTCTTACGAAAGTGAAACATCCGGTTATAACTTAGGCTTGATGAAAATAAATAGAAATGTAGCCTTAAACTCAACAAATTATTTTCAAGTTCTCTGGATTTGCAACTTTTATAACATTTATTCTAAAAATATAAAATTTCTAAATTAATTTTAGGCTTAAGTTTTTATTTTTTATTTTTTTTTACGGTCTAAATCTAAAAAGCACGTTTTTATTCCATGTCAACAACATTGGGGACGGAATCTCGTCAACTCGCTCGCCTCCATTGGGCACTCAGTGAAAGTGTCGAGACTGATCAAACTTTGACAAAAAATAAACACCAACAATTTCTATAGACACGTTTTATTTATACATCAATACACTTGGTTTAACATTGTCAAATATTCAAAGTTGTCCTATAAAACATGAGACCATTACATCAACACGTCATGATGGATACATGTCGTGATGGATACATGAACACGTCATGATGGATACATGAACACGTCATGATGGATACATGAACACGTCATGATGGATACATGAACACGTCATGATGGATACATGTCATGATGGATACATGAACACGTCATGATGGATACATGAACACGTCATGATGGATAGAAGAACACGTCATGATGGATAGATGAACAAGTCATTATGGATACATGTCATGATGGATAAATGAGCATGTCATGATGGATACATAAACACGTCATGATGGATACATGAACACGTCATGATGGATACATAAACACGTCATAATGGATACATGAACACGTCATGATGGATACATGAACACGTCATGATGGATACAAGTCATGATGGATACAAGTCATGAAGGATACAACCACAAACCATTAACGTGATGTCAATGCTAGACGCCCTTTATGGTGTGTGCCCCCTCATCTGTTGTACCATTATATGGTCGTTGTTCAGCTGATACTACATCATGTACATTCAACAGTTGTAACCACATCAGACTGACGCAGTCATCACGTCCATTTTAACACATTCATCCAACAAACTCAACGATTCTGTAGGTTTGGATATATAGAACCGTCACAACAGTTTGGAGAGGTGATACTTTTTTCTGTTTGAGTCGTGTTATCCCCAAATTAGCTGATTCATTTGTGAAGGTATAATTATCTATTTTAAATTTTTTCGAATAACACAAATACCAGCAGTCGTGGCTCAGCATGTTTGAGAAATAATTCTATATTGATGCCCTCAAATATTTCAACATTTTACTGTAAACTTGACCCTTTACACCGAGCCAATGGTTAACAATCAAGTGGAACAAGTATAAAAATTTGATGTGAACCTAGATTTATGTAAAATGAAAATGTGTAATCTTGTGAAAATGTGTAATCTTGTGAAAATGTGTAATCTTGTGAAAATGTGTAATCTTGTGAAAATGTATAATCTTGCATTTAACCTATTATTTTAATTAAATAACACTTAATCAAATATTTTAATAATTACTTTCGTTATACTCTAACCATATGCTTGTATGTATTTAACATACAAACTACCTACACTAAAGAATCATCCACTTATTTTTATATCCAAATATCCATCTCTCCTAAACTGTATTACTCCTGGGTAATCAGCGTTCTTAAATCTGTGTGAGCGACCAAGATGAGTAGGTTGTATGACTGGTGTAGGTTTAACTATAACTTGTAGGTTTATGTACGTCATAGGCCAGTTGAGATCTTGTTGAAGACATACATCTATATTTGAATGTAAAGGGATACAACTTAGTTTGTTTTTATATTAATTAATACTATAGGTACAATTTTATTTGAACTGTGAGATTCTCTGTTTAGTGATAATCTCTTTGGTCAAAAGGCAAATAACTTGGCTTTGTTTATAATTTCGTTTCTGACGAAGTTTGGTGGAAATAGATGGTCGTTTAGAGATATGCGAGGAGAAGTGACGTCAATGATATGTGTCACGTGATCGTCTGTCACGTGTTCGTCTGGAATTCCTATAGCAGCCTGTGTGATGAACGGGCTGGAAGAAGCGTCAAACTCGATTCTTGCTGAGGTTCACTCGCTGAAGACAATCACAGGTTGTCGAACCTGCGACCGTTCACATGATGAGTGGTTGGTAGAAGGGTTGTACACAGTGCGCGTCAACCCGGCTCCTTTCTATGGTGCTCCTTCAGCAAAACAACATCCGACCCGTCGTAGAAGACCCCGGTTTGTGAGTCACACACACTGTCGGGTCGGACCCGAGAAAGTTCGCTTCGATGACCTCCCCTGAATAACCCGTTTTCCTCCCCTAGACACGCCTGTTTGTGCGCGCCCTCACACTTCCGTCGTTTCCCGCCTAGAAATATCGTTCTACTTCCGTTTCCGGCGTGATGTCCCACGTGACCACAATCTAGGTCAAGGACGTGGTCACAGGTGCAAATGTCTGAGACCTCCGTCTCCGACACGCACTTGACGTGTCCGTTCTTCCAGTGTTTTCTGGGCGCCGGTCTGCCTGCCCGGGCGCCCATCTGGTGCCGGGTCAGCGACTTGGTGGAGCAGCAGTGGGGCGCCATGTTGGATACGTCATGGACGTTGCAGTCCCCGAGGCGCCACCTCATGGCGGCCGTCCGGTACTTGAGCCTCTTGTGGCCCCAGTGATGGCAGAAGCAGGACTGGACCATGCTAGCCAAGTCAGCCTGACAGAGAGAAACACGATCTTAATGAAGGAATCATAACATAAGGATAAACAGATATCAGATGTTAGATTGTAAGATATAGGCTACATTAGAGTGTGTATATATATATATATATATATATATATATATATATATATATATATATATATATATATATATATATATATATGTGTTTTTTTCTATTATGGGTATGTACGGATGTGAAAATAATTTCAAAAGTTCTTAACTCTAATTCTAGTTTCATAAAAGTCAGGGTTTCTTTCAGACATTATTTTATCATGGGGATAGTGTGTGTGGGGGAGGGGAGGGATGATGGCTTAAAAAAGTTGGCAGGGGTGGGAGTGGCAAACAGATTTTGAAGTAAATATTTAAAAAAAAATTCTATTTTTTCCGGGTTAGAGGAACGTGGTATGGTAAACGTACTTTCAGAGGGAGAAAGAAAGGAGGGCAATGTGCAGTGATCTGGGAAGTCCAGAATGAATGATTTGTACAACCCATCGGGGTGGGGGGGGGGGAGCTAGAAATGAATGATTTATGCAACTCATCAAGGAAGTGCAACTGACCCGGAAGTTCTCGTTCATGAAGCCGTAGATGACGGGGTTCACGAAGCTGTTTGCCATGGACAGCCAATGGACGCCGAAGTAGATCTCCTCTCCAGCCTTGCCAAAGAAGTCGCTCTTGAAGGTGAATATGATAATAAACACGTGCAGGGGCAGCCAGCAGACGCCAAACAGGAAGACAATGGTAGCCAGCATCTTCACCACCTGGGGAGTGACGTCATCAACAGGTGGGTCAGATTATGACGTCAATTTACAATCATAACATTAGTCATCAACTAAACAGGGGGTTATCTATTGTTATGTTCAACCGTATGTATCAAGATTAGATCAGATACACTAATACTATCTGTAACAGTAAGTATCAAAATAACGAATTAACTAATATATATACATATATATATACATACATATATACATACATATATACATATATATATATATATATATATATATATATATATATATATATATATATATATATATATATATATCAGATTTACTAATAACCATCGTCAAGAGAACGGACTAACTAAACATTAGGGATACATTTTTTAAACTACAAAGTAAAAATATTAATGTTTTCATTAATTATGAAAGTTTATCACGCTGTTGATACGCCGAAAATAAAGCAAATTTCAAATGAACGAAAGGATTTGAAATGCGTGTAGCCCAGCGCTAAGGGATGTAATTCATTTGTTTACTTTTGGGATATCAAGAGCCTACACACTAGACTATTGTATGTCAAATATATTCTGTACTAACCAGCCATCCCGCTCCGACTAATCTAGTTTGATCCAAAAAAAAATCCCACCCCGACTAGAATAACCACTACAAATGGTGGGCACCGGGCACCAATCGATACAGCGGTAGTAATTCGTTAGCCGCCATAAACAAGTTCACTGAGCCCTGCCGACAATGCAATTATCTCTCAAAGTGGGTCAGGGTGGTTATGATATTCTTCGCACGCCACTACACAACTGGAACAAAATATTGAAGTACGATCCTCACATTCAAACAACGTATATTATCCATGAAATGTACACTTATAATGTTAAATCAATAGTTTACCAACCCTTTATGGCCCTACTTAAGTAAGCTAATGTTAAAAAGACAGTTTATACCAAGCCAATATAACTAACTCAGGTTTGAGGTGAAAATAGATCTAAATTCTAAGTGTGAGCACTGGCTAGGTCTAGAGTAAAAAGATACACAACTCGCTCACAGGCTAAGCCAAAATTTGAGTAAAGGTCAAGGGTTGTGGGTGAAGGCCATATCTTGCGGATGAAGGTCACATTTTTTAGTAAATCTTAAGATTTGTGAATGGCGGTCAAGGCAACTAGTCTTTGCAAAGGGCTTATAATTTTACTAAAGTTTTAGGCAAAACAGAAACTGATGCATTCTATTTCAACTGCCTTATCAAGCGTAATATAACCCTTTCATTTGGAATTGTTCAATGTTTCCATACCATGGCATTTAGTCTGGGCTTCTGAAACTACTGCAATATGTTGCCTAGTTCGTTTTGTTCTAAAAAACCTATCCCACCGTCATAGGGTTAACCTGACTTGTGACAGTCTGGTACTAATGGGGTTAAAGTTCTCACCAGCTGGACCCCGCATTAACCACTGGTGCCATTAGTCAGTTCATACGTTTTCCCTAACCGGAAGTGGGTGCGAACCAATCAAAAACGTGGACTACATTTAACCCACTTTCACCGATGACGTCACGGAGCAGGGTAGGAAACAAATGAGTCGTGTCTAGCAGGTCAATAAAAGTAATTTGACCAGTCACAAGTAGGCGCTGACCAGTGGTCTGGGGGGGGGGCAGACCAAAATAGGGACGGTCAGATACCGGAAGTGATGTCACAGATATGTTTTTGTGGGGGGGGGGGGTATTTCGTCACGTGATTGTTGCAGGCGTGCGTGTAACTACTTTTAATAACCCGACCTGTAGACACACGTGTACACATTGAAAGTTTAGAGATTTTGTTTGGGGAAATGGATCATCTCAAATCGCGTCAAACAACATGCGATGTCAATAGGAAAGTGTCCTATGCAACTGTGTGTGGTAAAAGGATGGGCAATAGAACATGATTAAGGATTAATACATCATTTCTGATGCAAACAATATAAAACAGTTGTCGAAATCCCTGGACGGACAGATGGAGAGATTACGAGTTAGAGAGATGGATAGAGAGATGGAGAGGTGAACATATGAAGATATGGACAGATGGAGAGTATCACTGATGGAGAGATGGAGATATGAAGAGATGGAGAGATGGAGAGATGGATGGAGAGATGAAAAGATGGAGCGATGGACAGATAGATGTAGTGAGAGATATGGAGAGACAGATGGCACAATCAAACGATGACCCACACACACAGAGGGAAAGCTTCACTGGGAAGATCCGATTTCTAAAAATAGCAGCTCGGTCAGTTAATTTTGCTATCCGAATAAAAGCTAAGCCTCTTCGGCAACCGGCGCAAGAAAACAATGTCAAAGAAAACCCTCGGTGCTGTAATGGCGCTTCGTGAGGATGAGCTGGGTGGAGTGGGGGGAGGGGGGGGGGGGCGCTAACGAAAATAAGCTTCAGAAAAATCTGATGCTTCCACTCAGGAAAAAAGTGTTTCGTCTCTAAGGGAGGCTACTCGAGAAAACGAACTACAAAGCAAGCGGGTGTACGTAATTTTTCCAATTATCTCCCTTAGCACGACAAAGAGTTGTCCCCGCGTTGAGCGCTCACGATGGGAGACAATCATGCAAGGAAAAAAAGTTGTCTACCGTGGCTGCTTCAGGGAATTGAAATTTGAATATTGAAGCGTTAATCGCCTCACGAAGCTGCAGAGATTCCGTGCGCATGCGTGAAGACGATAACATTAGCCATCGCAGAGAGTGACTGCAGCCTCCTAAGGCTATATTTAGAACATGAAGTTGGGGGAGGCGATTAATTCCGCGTGATTGGGAAGTTTCATTTAAAGTTGGTGACGAAATGTCAGCTTTCACGGTACAGTACCCTGCGCCCCCCCCCCCCCCCACCCTCCCTCTATCCCGGGGGTAATTGAGAGGGTGTGTTTAAGTTGTTTTTTTCTGCTAGTGAGCGGCCTCTCAAATTATACAGTCATGTTCGCTTGAAGTCAGCGCCGCTGGTCAGTATGTAAGTCATGTTCGTCTGAAATCAGTGCCATTTAGCTGGTCAGTATGTAACCCTGGGGAACAGTAACTAGCTTAGTTAATTAGACAAATAGCTACTTAATTCAGTTAAAATTTTGTAAGTCTGGTTTTTATTTACAAGGTTAATTTTTTCTCAGAGGCATCAAGTGCTGTTGTGTAAGGATCTCAGTTCACGAATAGTATATAATTCAGCCTGACAGTTTGGCTCATCCAATGCCCCACACTCCACCCTCCCCGACATGTGTAAGACACCCACGATGG
The DNA here is from genome assembly GCF_028476545.2 of Physella acuta. Lineage (NCBI taxonomy): Eukaryota > Metazoa > Mollusca > Gastropoda > Physidae > Physella > Physella acuta. The sequence continues at coordinate 56,830 of NW_026732892.1, read as the reverse complement.
GTACAACATCAACAGATTTGAACCTACGTCCTATGGCTGTGTATCCCGAGATGCGACGACTCGACCATCAGAGGTTTTACACCGAGCAGAAGAGTACGGAGCAGCAGGAAACTGATTTACCTTTAAGCACTCGTCTACCGGTGTCACCATGGTAACCACAGCATCTACAGTTCTAGTCCTATCGTACCATGGCATCACCCACATCTACAGTTCTAGCCCTATTGAACTATAGCATCACCCACAACATCTACAGTTCTAGTCCTATCGAACTATGTCATCAACTACAACATCTACAGTTCTAGTCCTATCGAACTATGGCATCAACTACAACATCTACAGTTCTAGTCCTATCGAACTTTGGCATCAACTACAACATCTACAGTTCTAGTCCTATCGAACTATGGCATCAACTACAACATCTACAGTTCTAGTCCTATCGAACTATGGCATCAACTACAACATCTACAGTTCTAGCCCTATAAGACTAGACGTTCTAGAAACTGAGAACTCTTGAATTCTATCTTAGCTGATACCAGTCACGTGACGAGCTCAATGGGAAAAACACAACAGGGAGATAACCAGCTCCATTAGTTATCTACCCCTCACCTCAACCCCTCACTTCAACCCCTCAACCCCTCACCTCAACCCCTCAACCCCTCACCTCAACCCCTCACCTCAACCCCTCTCCTCAACCCCTCACCTCAACCCCTCAACCCCTCATCCGCTCCCTTCACCCCCTTCCCCACACCCCCTCCCCCAAGACAAAATTGATAACCTCCACCAAAAAAAGGCGGGGTATTATTCCTTGTTGCCAAATGTGATAAAAACTGTGGGATATTTTCTTCATTAGGCGGCCCAACAGTTATTTTTTACTGAATCAACTTTTTCAGATGGTATACCTAAACATGACTTTTGGCTAACATGACCTCAGTCAACATGACCTTTTGCTAACATTACATCACTCAGCATGACCTTTTGACTACCATTGGTATACCTCACCAAACATGACTTTTGCCTAACTTTTGTATATTTCTATATAACTCTGTCAAAAATGTGTTTAATGGATATTAGGAGCATTTTAGCATCGCGGAGAAATGCGTTATACTTTTGATTAGTGGTACTTAACTTAAACCTCAAAACACAACACACATTTATATGGCAACCACCTATTTTTCTACAAACTTGAGCATCACAACACAACACACATACTTATGACAAGCCCTTACACTGACATCTACTAACTTGACCATCACACCACACCACAACACAATACAATACAATACAACACAACACACCACAACACACCTACAAATGAAAACCCTTACATTTCTACTAACTTGACCATCACAACACAACACAACACGATAAAACACAACACGACACAACACAACACATCACAACACAACACAACACAACACAACACAACACAACACAACACACCTACATATGACAACCCTTACATTTCCACTAACAGAATCACTCGTTTATCGTTCCTGCCAGGAAGCAGAACCGCTCTGACATGCGCAAATGTGTAAAAATATAAATAGAAATATTCCCTGTAGCAGGGAGATAACCACACAACAAGGGGAGTTAATTCATCTCCATCTGCATGGGGCTAATAGAAAAATTGCAAGAATGTTGAAAATTGTCTACCCTGTTCCGGGGGAAATAGAACACGGCCAATGTTCAGCCACGATTCGCTCCCTTGGGTTCGAGCAATTTCTTTCATTTTTCGCATTTATTACTCCACCTCTCGGGTAATTTTTCCTTATTCCGTCCTAATTAGTAATTTCGCTTTTGACATTTGCGGTTTAAAAACTGTAACAAATGGCATGGGTAGTTAAAAATCAAGCTTCGCTATAACATTTTTGTAAAAATGGAAATAAACGACACAAAATGAAAATAACTAAATGTGCAGCTAAAACTGAGCAAATAATTAAGTCCGTTAAATTAATTGATGCACAACTGTATAATTGTTGAGCGAAAATAAATGAATTAATTGATTAATAGCCAAATTTGATGTCCGATATTTAAAAATCATGATTTGTTTCGTGATGTTAAAATGTGGACTCATTTTAAAATTAGAAATTTTAATGTCGTGCAATTACTAAAATAATTTTTCTAAAAATAAAATGTACAAATCTAATTAACCACGCCTTGTATTACTGATTGAAATTTTTTTAAATGTAATTAGGTGAGTCTGTACTGTGCGCGTTTTACCTTTCTCCTAACTTATCGAAATGTAAATTTTTTATGTTTGTGGCTAAGAGAGTATAGCTTTCTAGCCCTACTACATCCCCTTAAGAATAAAACTGTAGGCCTTTTTCAATAACTTCATAGCCAAATTTTAGAGCTATACCTTAGCAGATGAACATTAATTTTATACCGACACCAATAGAAAAAAAAACCCCAGTTATATCGTCCTCAGGTATTTCACGAGTTAGACCTACACCATTGAGCGATATCATATTATTTAGACAGAGATCGCAGAATATATAAACACACCCACCCCTCCACACAGCCCCACACACAAACTCCCGATACTCCCCATTATCCACTCATTATGGCACGATATCCCACAACGTAGACATCAATTAGTAGCTGCCGCATATATTTAGCTCAGAGCTTTGTGTGTAGACGTGTATTTAGCTTCAGTAAAAACCATTTAGCTCAGAGACATGTATATCAGCAGCAATTTACTACCGCATGTTTTAGCTCAGAGCTGTATATGTTGACGTGTAGGCCTATTGAGCTCAGGAAAAGTATTTAGTTCAGAGCTTTGTATGTAAACAAATTACTGAGCAAGCTTTAGCTCAGAGTTGTGCATGAATACAACATTTTACCCCCTTTAGCTCAGAGCTTCACTGCGTGAAAGAAAAGGTAAATCCATCACTTGTTGTCATGTGTGAGTGGAGCTAAACAACAGCCCTGGTTCAATGAAGTGTCGTTGACTGCTGTGGTGGTTTTTTCACGTCATTTATCACTAATTACCAATTACTGGAATGACGTAATTGGCCAACTGTCAGGAGAATTAAACAACCAACAGGTAATGTTTGAATAATGTTCGCAGTTTTTCCACCGTCGCAATGTTTGATGGGGTGGAAAGAGAACAACGTTCCTTAATTAGATCACATTATCATCAAACTAATTGAACGTCTTTAGTGAAAACCAATTACGATAGAGTTTAATTACAGCACTTTTGTCTCAGACACCGAAATCTCCCTACTTCTCGTCACTTCTCGCTACATCTCGCGCAAGACGGGATCTCAACAAGTCCCTATTGTCGTCTATATCCCCGGGCTGACCTCTGAGGGTCATTAACACACCCCCTCCCTCCATCCCCCACCCCACTAGACAGCTACTTCCATCAAATAGCCGGACCCGGCCTCTGTCCCTCATTGCGAAACGGCTCATTGACCGGTCGATAAAAAGTAAAATAAAATTGAAACCAAATCCAATGCTCGCTCAACCCCCCCCCCCCTCCCCTCACTGTTTAAAACGTATTTTCTAGAGCAGAACAAAAATTAAATTTTTAACCTTTTAAAAGCCAAATGATTTATCAAAAGGTCAATTTTTGTTCAGTTAATTAAAACTAAAAGAGATTTTACCAGGTTTTTAAAATTGGCTTTAAATGAAAGACAAATGTGTCTTTTGACCCCGGAAAAAAAAACGCACGCGCGTGTAACAAGCCACAAATTACCATCGGCCTTGACCTTAACTCCGTGGTATTTTTAGTTTGTGTTTATTTGAATGAGCTCACGCGGAGATGGGCAAATAAATTATGGTACAGTGGTCTAACAGGGGCGGGTTTAGCCTCTAATAGAATGTTGATCGATTGGCGAATATGTGCAGGTATTGGTCTGATTAATGTGGTAACTGTCTCTACCGAGCTAGGAGTTATTGGTTATCTAGAGGTAAAGTCTAATGAAGTGTTTAGTGAAACATTGAGCTATTGGTTATCTAGAGGTATAGTAAATTAAAGTGTTTAACAAAACATTGAGCAATTGGCTATAGAAGTACAGTCGATTAAAGTATTTAAACTTTAAGCTATTGGTTATCTAGAGGTAAAGTCGATTAAAGCGTTTAGTAAAACACTGAGCTATTGGTTATCTAGAGGTAAAGTCGATTAAAGCGTTTACTAAAAGATTGAGCTATTGGTTATCTAGAGGTAAAGTCGAATAAAGTGTTTAGCAAAACATTGAGCTATTGGTTATCTAGAGGTAAAGTCGAATAAAGTGTTTAGCAAAACATTGAGCTATTGGTTATCTAGAGGTATAGTCGATTTTAAAGCGTTTAGCAAAGCTTGGAGCTATTGATTATCTAGAGGTACAGTCAGTAGCGTACGCAGGGGGGGGGGGGGGGGGAGCAGGGGGAGCGGCCGCTCCCCCTCCGGCCATTTTCAGCAAAGTGGCGCCTTTTTGGAAACTTTTTAAACTCAACGTTTTAAACAATGATATTTGTTAAAAAAATATTTTTGGTCGTGCCGACCAAAAACATTTATTAATATTATTATTTTTAAATTTACTTATGAGCAAACTGCGTAGAGGTGGGGAAATTTTGACAAGGTCAACAACGTCATCACGATGAAGTAGTAGTATTCTTACAGTTTGGGCGATAGTGATTACGATTACAAATTATATGAAACATTTACAACCCCCTCCCCCATGGACCCCTCTGTAAAAAAAATATTGTCATAATATTGAAATACCACTGCTACTTATTTAAATCTATTTCTGTAATATATATTCATGTAATATATATTTGTGTAACATATATGTATATTTAGAACAGTCATCTAAAAGCTGACGCTATGTTAACTCTGAGTTGGTTATCTCCCCCCCCCCCCCCCCCCCCACCACACACACACCTCACCACCACAATTGTGTAGAGCGACATTAATGTCACACCTCGGTATTCACTGGGTTGGATAATTGACCTAAAGTGACCGTACAGCAGAGGCGTAGCTATGGGAGGGCGGGGGGGGGGGGCGGCCGCCCCGGGCGCCGACCCAAATGGGGCGCCAAAATGGGTAGGACCAGCATGCATAACTTTATATAGCCTGTATATAAATGGAAGGGGGAGAGGACGAAAAATTGATAGTTCGCCCCAGGCGCTGGAATGTGTCGCTACGCCTCTGCCGTACAGTGGTGAATGAAGTTGAACCCCCCCCCCCCCCCAGAACTGATCTGTTAAGTACATGTAGTAAAACGCGTAGAAATGTACCAAAGTACCATGCCGCCGGAAAATTAGCTTTTTAAACTTAAAACTCTGTGAATATTTTTTTGCAATTACCAGTAAAAAGGTGTGTGATCAATACAGTGATCTAACCCACACCTATCACTATGTTAAAAAATGATCTTTAAAGAACACAAAGAAGCAGTAGTTAATTAAAAATATATGATCTGAACTAAAAGACCGATATTCAGTTAAATGTAGGCTGTTATTCCGAATGTTTTTCTACTATATCGAAAAGCGAGGTTTTATACCAACTCTGATTGTAAAAACTTTCATAATGCTGTAACACTTTAGCATTTATGATGACGATATATTAAATTTTGATTATAGACAGAAACATTTTGTAAACACGAATAATGTTAAACAATTTCATCATATTCGAAAGTAATTATTTATTTGTTTTGACATTTATAATTAAATGTGTAGATATATACATATTTATATTAAGAGAGTGATTATTTCCCCTATTTCACTTGTCTTAAATAATTTCCCAGGAATTATTATGTAAGAAATTTTTTTACAAGAATTACAAAATAGATTGTGTTACGTTCATTGTTTTGGTTGTAGTATATATATATATATATATATATATATATATATATATATATATATATATATATATATATATGTATATATTTGTTTGTTTAGATTGATACAATTTTTGTTTTGTCGGCCTACATTGTGTGTTTTTTCTTATTTCTTCAGAGTGCTACTTTCAATTTATTTTTACATCATAGCGAAGCAATGACATACAGCAAGTAATTATATATATATATATATATATATATATATATATATATATATATATATATATATATATATATATATATATATATATATATATATACACGTATATAGAACGTGTTAAAAATTCGGCGCCTTTTTTTCTCTTTTCGCTCCCCCTACAACGAAAACCTGGATACGCCTCTGGGTACAGTCGATTAAAGTGTTTAACAAAACATTGAGCAATTGGCTATAGAAGTACAGTCGATTAAAGTATTTAAACTTTTAGCTATTGGTTATCTAGAGGTAAAGTCGAATAAAGTATTTAACAAAACATTGAGCAATTGGCTATAGAAGTACAGTCGATTAAAGTATTTAAACTTTAAGCTATTGGTTATCTAGAGGTAAAGTCGATTAAAGCGTTTAGTAAAACACTGAGCTATTGGTTATCTAGAGGTAAAGTCGATTAAAGCGTTTACTAAAAGATTGAGCTATTGGTTATCTAGAGGTAAAGTCGAATAAAGTGTTTAGCAAAACATTGAGCTATTGGTTATCTAGAGGTAAAGTCGAATAAAGTGTTTAGCAAAACATTGAGCTATTGGTTATCTAGAGGTATAGTCGATTTTAAAGCGTTTAGCAAAGCTTGGAGCTATTGATTATCTAGAGCAGGGGTCTCCAAACTTTTCAGTCCGAGGGCCGCATTAACTATAAAATTTCAGTTCGGGGGCCAGTTTCTTCCAGGCATGGCTTTGATTTTTCTGGGCAAAGTTCCTCAGCCATCACCAACAAACCTTTTTTTCCGTGGACAAAAAGATCTCCGCGGGCCGGATGAGAGGACCTCGCGGGCCGCATCCGGCCCGCGGGCCGTAGTTTGGAGACCCCTGATCTAGAGGTACAGTCGATTAAAGTGTTTAACAAAACATTGAGCAATTGGCTATAGAAGTACAGTCGATTAAAGTATTTAAACTTTTAGCTATTGGTTATCTAGAGGTAAAGTCGAATAAAGTATTTAACAAAACATTGAGCAATTGGCTATAGAAGTACAGTCGATTAAAGTATTTAGTTAAACTTTTAGTTATTGGTTATCGAGAGGTAAAGTCGAATAAAGTATTTAGTAAAACATTGAGCTATTGGTTATCTAGAGTGAGGTAAATTCGAATAAAGTTTTTAGCAAAATCTTGAGCCTATGTCTGAAACCTGAAACTAAGCTCGACATACAAAAATTGTGGTAACCTTTGAACTGTTTCGTGAGTGAGAGAACGAGCACACAAACAGCACAAACCAGATATAAAAACAATATTGATCAGGAAAAATGTTTTTCAATGATGACTTTTCTCCACATAATAGGACAGCTGTGCCCAGCTTATGTCGCCTCGCCCGCTTCACATAGTATGTCGAGATGGCAAACAACATATTTTGTAATTAAATCGACTACAATGTTAAGATCCCATTCAGAACCTGATGGTCCATGGGGCAAGTGAAGTAGAGTTCACCTGTTTTTGTTACCTCGGCATGTATGGTCAGCACATACCGAGCTGCCTTGTCTTTCCCTAACGTGGTCTAGGTACCCACTAGAGCTGGGTGGACTAACATGGGCTAGGTACCCATTAGAGCTGGGTGGACTAACATGGGCTAGGTACCCATTAGAGCTGGGTGGACTAACAACCTAATACAACTGTACTGGATAAAGTACGTTTTATAATCATTCAGATCAAAGAGAAAGTAACTGAGTGACATTTTTATGTCCGTTCAGTTTCTGGTATTTAATGATGGTAACGCTGGTATTACTATATTAATGGGCGGATAGCACGCACCTAAAAGTTCGAAAACTGGCATCAGACACAACAGTACATAATGCACCAGGAGATCAATATTTTATAGAGATCGATATGTATCTGGGAGAGAGACGAACTTTTGTGTGTGTGGGGGGGGGGGGAGGGGGGGGGGAAGGGGGAACATTACAGATTCTCGAACAAGAGCGGGATTTTTGAAAATCATCTTCATGCAAATCATTTGCTCACGCAAGAATTTCTGTCATTTCAAGGTCCTTAAATATCTTTAGCAAAACAAATTCAAAGTACTTAAATAACACAAGGCATGCACATAATTTCTTTGACGTGCGTAGTCAGATATCAGTTGAACTATTGGATACATGCTAATTTGATGCTTCAAGTCCCTAATAGACATCTAGGTTACGCCCCCAGCAGTACCTGTTAGACATCAGGTGACGCTCCCAGCATTCGCTGAAAGACGCCCCCAGCAGTCATTGATAGACGCCCGCAGCAGTCCCTGAAAGACGCCCCCAGCAGTCCATGAAAGACGCCCTCAGTAGTCATTGATAGACGCCCCCAGCAGTTCATAATAGACACCCCCAGCAGTCCCTGAAAAACGCCCCCAGCAGTCCCTGAAAGACGCCCTCAGTAGTCATTGACAGACGCCCCCAACAGTCCCTGAAAGACGCCCCCAGCAGTCCATAATAGACGCCCTCAGCAGTCCCTGAAAGAAGCCCCCAGCAGTCCCTGAAAGACACCCTCATTAGTCATTGATAGACGCCCCCAGCAGTCCCTGATAGACGCCCCCAGCAGTGCATAATAGACACCCGCAGAAGTCCCTGTCTGAAAACTATCCCAGTGAATTCATCAAACACTGTCATGACAGGAGTACAGCTAAGGACATTATGTGAACTCTGCATTTTTAAATGTTAATATTCGATACTGTGTAATTGTATTCGATAACGTTGTTTTCTGATACCCTGTGTTGACATTCGAAACTATTTGTTGATATTCGATACTGGGTGCTTAATATTCGATTATTTGTTTTGAGATTAACATTAATTTATTTCATAATCACAAGGGGAATCGAAAATTTAAAATTCAAAGGACAGTACTAAAACTAAACAATTTATTATTGACTTTACAATTTAAATTATATTGAAAGATTTCAACACATGTGTCAGTTTCATCTGATCTTTAAGTACGAAGTGAATGTTTTTGAAGGTTAATTCTCGAATCACTTCACTCGCTCTATACCACCGATCCAAAATGTTATATAAATATTTTCTTTATAATGCCGCACACTTTTACCTGAAGTCAATCCTCCGAACCTATTCCCCCCCCCCCACACACCCTACCTGTTAGCAAGTTGAGTTTGATAAACCGAATTTTTCCAGAAACTTTTTAACTTCAAGTAATTACCCTAGCCATGTCAGCTGTCTTGTTACTGATAAAAAGTTCAAAATCAAGACTCAAATTTTCACCGAAAGACGAAAAATGAAATTCTTGTATCGGCCAAACTACTTCCCGCGACTCGTGGGTTCATCGACCTTGACCTTTATCAAATTTAAACTAACATACACGAAACGTTCTAATAACACCGAACTCTCCATACTACGCAATAATTGATGACGTAGTTGCCAGTGACTTAGAAATGTTTTCCTTTTCCCAGTCGTGTTATGTTTCCCTGTGTACGTATTTATCTTTCCCGCTTTCCCCGTCTACCCGATCGCAAATGTTTAAAAATATTTCTTGAACCGAGAACATTCCTACGTAATGCGCTTAACCCTGTGCTTAGTGCTGCCGTCTGCGAAAGTTTGAAGGAACTGCCAATTATAAAATCAGAGTTATGTAACAGGCACTTCAAAGAAGGCCGTCATGAGTTGTACATAAACTAACGAAGGGCATTTTAATTAGTCGTTGTAATTTGTGTACGATATAAGTAAACAAGATCTGCATATCACATCAACGATATCGATGATGACATTTTAAAAGGTTACAAAACTAGTCTATGGAAGACAAAAAACGGTTGTATTTTTTAAAAATCTAATTGAGGATATTTTTTAAAGCACGTTTTTGTGTGCTTGTTTTCTAGGGGTAAGTGCATGATACCATAGATAAGTGTTTGTGTGTGTGTGTTGTGTGTGTGTGTGCGTGTGTGTGTTGAGCATATTATAGCAGGGAGTCATCAAGAGTTAAGTGTCTGATACCCTAGCTAAGTGTGTGTATGTTTGTGTGTGTGTGTTTGTATGTATGTGTGTGTGTGTTTGTGTGTGTGAGAGCTAAGTGGGATATATTTTTACCTGAGTGATTACTCAACAAACATTTAAACTAAGTCATAAAGCTTATTAAAATGGTCATCACCCTTTCATTTAAGGGACAAGTTTAATCTAGTTTGAGAAGATATGATGATTGTTATGATGATTGGTATAATGATTGTAATGATGATTGTTATGATGATTGTTTTGATTATCGGTGTGATGTTACCTTGATGAGTGTTATGATGATTAGTACAATGACTGGTCATAGTTTTGTAGACAAGCTTAAGCTGATGCAAGTATCATAGTAGGACAAACATCGCCAGTTGTGTGCATTAATTTGATGAAGGAAGTATTACGTGAATCAAGAAAATCATAGAGTCAAAGCGTCACTAATGAGTTATATATAGCTATAACATTTGTTGGACATCTTGATTTCTTATTTCAACTACTAGATCTAGATTTAGCTCTTTCTGAAGATTTCGCTATAAAGTCATTATCTACCCACCCGACAAGGACTAGACAAATAGGCAATTAGCTATCTGCACAATGACTTGTAGACAAACGGACGATTAGCTTAAAGATAAGCTAGAAACTAATTGCGTGTAGCAAGTCTTAGATCTTCCCGAGGGCCAGACTCCAACCACAGACAACCCACCGAAGAGGTTGACGTCACTGAGGTTGTCCAGACCTCTAGACATGACGTGGAGTAATCTGCCCCTGTCTGTAAGGAATGAACCTGCAGAAGATTGCCATTAAATGTGACTGTTTCTTTAATACTAATGATTCACTCCGTCTGGACAGTGTCTCTAGTTTTTTTTTTTTTTTAAGCATTTGAAATTCTTGTAAAAAATTATTTAATGAATCTATTTTAGTCTAACTTTAAGAAAAATGTGTTCCCACAATATTTCAAATTAACCTTGCTTAAAGCATGCTACTTTACTGTTTTCCATTAATCGTCGCGGAAAACGTTTCTATAATCTTATACACTTTACTTCGCGGAAAACGTTTCTATATTCGCATAAGCTTCGCGTAAAACAGGTTTCTACAATGTTCATGATACACTTAACTTCGCGGAAAACGATTTTATAATCTACTTCACTTAACTTCGCTCAAAACGTGTTTATGTAATCAGTTTCGCTTAATCTCTATGAGACCATCATTCATTTTATTTTTGCGATAAAATAAAAGTAGTGAATTAATTTTGTTCCTTACAAAACGAGGGAGGAAATTCACAAAACCAGAGAGGAAATTCATGATCCGACACTTAACAGAAATTAACTCGACATTTCGAGTAATTCAATGAGACCGATTGGAATATCAATCCCACTTTCACTGCTACTTCCGTCTCCAAAGTAAGCCTTTTTCATAGAGGCCTCATTGAATAGGAGAAAAGGTCATTGTCCGGTGCAAGGGGTGAATAATTTCGACCACCCCCCTCCCCACACATCAACAGAACTTGCCTCACAGACCGGATGCTGGAAAAATGTCCTAAAAAACAATCGTTGGGAAAATTGATAGGGTATGTCGAGTGAGATATCTTTATTCACATGTCATAAAAAGTTGAGTAGATTGTTGTAAAGGGCTGTAAAGATAGCATAAGATATTTTAACAACGACACAGTTGATACAAAATGAGGATTTGTTTCAGTTCAGGTAAAGCTAGAATATGCGTTGGGTGTAAAGGTGTTTGGTCTAACGTTAAATACATGTATGGGTTGTTTTAATTAATACCAGCCATATCTCCATATAAATCAACATAACTGCCCCCTCCCCCCCATTATAAGAGCAAATCTGTCAACCAACCTATTACATCAGAAAATCTTTATCCATTACCATTACATCAGTACACGTGTCACCTATACCATTACATCAGCATATCTGTGACCTATCCCCTTACATCAGCGTATCTGTGACATATATCATTACATCAGTATACTAGTCCCCTATACCGTTAAACAAGCATACCTATCACATATACCATTACAACACTATACCTATCACATATACCATTACAACGTCATACCTATCACCTATACCATTACATCAGCATATATGTCACCTATCCCCCTTACATCAGCATATATGTCACCTGTCCCCCTTACATCAGCATATATGTCACCTATCCCCTTATATCAGCATATATGCTACCTATCCCCTTATATCAGCATATATGTCACTTATCCCCTTATATCAGCATATATGTCACCTATCCCCTTACATCAGCATATATGTCACTTATCCCCTTACATCAGCATATATGTCACCTGTCCCCTTATATCAGCATATATGCCACCTATCCCCTTATATCAGCATATATGTCACTTATCCCCTTATATCAGCATATATGTCACCTATCCCCCTTACATCAGCATATATGTCACCTATCCCCTTACATCAGCATATATGTCACCTATCCCCTTACATCAGCATATATGTCACTTATCCCCTTACATCAGCATATATGTCACTTATCCCCTTATATCAGCATATATGTCACCTATCCCCTTACATCAGCATATATGTCACCTATCCCCTTATATCAGCATATATGCTACCTATCCCCTTATATCAGCATATATGTCACTTATCCCCTTATATTAGCATATATGTCACCTATCCCCTTACATCAGCATATATGTCACTTATCCCCTTACATCAGCATATATGCCACCTATCCCCTTATATCAGCATATATGTCACTTATCCCCTTATATCAGCATATATGCCACCTATCCCCTTATATCAGCATATATGTCACTTATCCCCTTATATCAGCATATATGTCACTTATCCCCTTACATCAGCATATATGTCACCTATCCCCTTATATCAGCATATATGTCACCTGTCCCCCTTACATCAGCATATATGTCACCTATCCCCTTATATCAGCATATATGCTACCTATCCCCTTATATCAGCATATATGTCACTTATCCCCTTATATCAGCATATATGTCACCTATCCCCTTACATCAGCATATATGTCACCTATCCCCTTATATCAGCATATATGCCACCTATCCCCTTACATCAGCATATATGTCACCTCTACCCTTATACCATTACATCATCAGATCTCCCCTAAGATCTCGACATCCCCGTGTTTCGGCCCCACAGTTTGACGCCTTAAGCCCTACACCACACCAAAGTTTACTTTACCTTTTATCTATCTCTGGGTTTAGCCATGCTGTTTTGTGCTTGTGGTGGGGGTGGGGTCGTTCGTTCTACTAGCAATTTGTGCTGTCAGCAAAACTCTCCAGACTCCTGTTTCACGACACTCGATGAAAAAGTCTCGACAAAATTGATTGGCCAGGAGGGATTCGATCCAGCCACACCATGAGCAGGCTGGACGAGTCTTTGTGAAACGAAACCTGTTTCACCACTTTACCTTAATCGTCTGGAACTCTCTTCAAAGCAGACGGCAATTCCCTTTGATTCCGATGGCGCTAACTCTACCCTCCCGTACTCTACATTACGTTTATGTTCACGGCCAATAGGACACGACCAATAGATTTCGTCAAGAATTGATTTCGTTGCAAATTGAACGTGTTCCAGGTGTTTTGCTAGGAAATAACCCTTGACGAAATGAAATATTTCAGAGAAAAAAAATCCTGAGCTTTTGATAGCTAAAAACGATAAAGATATCGTCGACTGATTTATCGTGGGTAATCAACAAATGTAATCAGTGAATGTAATCTGTAAGTGTAATCGTGTAAGAAATGGCAGGTTTTGTCTGCTGCCAGTAAATCACCTGCAGCAGGTGAAGCCAGTAAATCAGTTACCCCCTCCACCCCTCCCCACCCCACGTATAATCTGTCGACTATCGCCTTCGAGATCTTGCTCCAGCTAAACTAAACTGTCAGCAGCCCCTAGATTTACACGTTTTAAACTTCTCATCACGTGATGCAAGCTGAGAGCTGGCAGAGAGAAAGTTGACGGAGACAAATTGGAGTGACGCCTCTTTAGTCCAAGTATGATTTAGAAGTTAGAGCTAGGCCTCTTTAGTCAAATTTTGATCCACAAATTAATTAGAGCTACGTCTATTTAGTCAAAGTGTGATCGACACGTCTATTTAGTCAAAGTGTGATTCACAAATTGGAGTGACGCCTCTTTAGTCAAAGTGTGATTCAGAAGTTTGAGCTAGGCCTCTTTAGTCAAATTTTGATCCACACATTAATTAGAGCAACGTCTATTTAGTCAAAGTGTGATTCAGAAATTAGAGCTACTTCAATTTAGTCAAAGTGTGATCCATAAATTAGAGGAACGTCAATTTAGTTAAAGTGTAATCCACGAAAAAGTTGAAACATTTGACATACTGCTAAAACTACAAAATATTATGTCTGGTCTCAGGGGGGGGGGTGTTTTATCGATATGCCGCATTAGGGCTAGGGCCAACTTAAATTAGGACATACACAATATAATTATAATACTATAAGACAAGCGTATGATAGATTTGTAGGTTAGTTTAACTGACGGTCACAAGGATGTATTTCAATTAGCTTTTCGTCCAACAGTTTCCTTATTCAAGCCACCCACCTCGATACGAATTTGTTTTTAACAAACCCCTTAAATCTTATCTTTGGAATTCAAACTATTTTAATCCTAACGAGCCTCCAATGCTGAATGATTTGCGGAATGTATATCAACTTTTACCTGTCTATAGATCAGCCATCGCAGAACTCACACGCCAAACTAGATCAGTCTCCAAAACCCAATCAACATCAAAACACCATCCCCTATCGAGTTGTTCCTGTCAACCCGCATTCATCAGTTTACAAAGATGTCGTTGATGCTACCGAGAATCCAGGAGATGTTTTCAACTGAAATCTTTAGAAAACATTATCAAACGTGTGTACGTTTCTCTACGGGCAAGAAAGAGAAATTAAGTGTCTATATCAGATAGACTTCATCGCCACACTATCAGACAGTAAAGAAAAGATCTGACAGTTTGGATGAGCAGGAAAAGTGAGACTGGCCAACACCTGTTAGGGTGGGGATATTTTGTAGGGGGAAAGGGGGGGGGGTCCCTGGGATATTTTGTGGGGGGGGAGGGAGGGGTGGGTCCTGGGATATTTTGTGGGGGGGGGGGGGGGGGTCCCTGGGATATTTTGTGGGGGGGGGGGGGGGGTCCAGGGATATTTTGTGGGGGGGGGGGGGGTCCAGGGATATTTTGTGGGGGGGGGGGGGGAAAGGGGGGGTCCTGGGATATTTTGTGGGGGGGGGAGGGGCGGGTCCAGGGATATTTTGTGGGGGGGGGGGTCCTGGGATATTTTGTGGGGGGGGGGGGGGGGAGGGGTGGGTCCTGGGATATTTTGTGGGGGGGGGGGTCTAGGGATATTTTGTGGGGGGGGGAGGGGTGGGTCCTGGGATATTTTGTGGGGGGGAGGGGTGGGTCCTTGGATATTTTGTGGGGGGGGGGGGGTCCAGGGATATTTTGTGGGTAGGGGGGGTCCTGGGATATTTTTTGGGGGGAGGGGGGGTCCAGGGATATTTTGTGGGGGGAGGGGGGGTCCAGGGATATTTTGTGGGGGGGAGGGGTGGGTCCTGGGATATTTTTTGGGGGGGGGAGGGGGGGTCCAGGGATATTTTGTGGGGGGGGAGGGGTGGGTCCTGGGATATTTTGTGGGGGGGGAGGGGTGGGTCCTGGGATATTTTGTGGAGGAGGGGTGGGTCCTGGGATATTTTGTCTGTTTATGTGCGTGGCGCAAGGAAGGGCGGGGGGCGGGAGATTCCTAGATCAGGCGTGCATTTGATTATGGTGCTGATACAAGTTAGAATGCAAAATGGAAAGTAGTGCCTCTACTATAAAAATTCTTCTGATAAGATTATATTTACACCAACACATATTTTCACTAACAGGAGCATGGCATTTATACATCCACACCCAGGTCATTACATCACTCCAGATGTGCCCCCATATGCCCATTATTCTCCTGTATATTAACCCCCAGCGCAAAAACTAATAAAGCACACCATCCACTATTTTGGCCGCTACACTACTCTTGTACTACAAGTACCAGCGGTGTAGCTAAACCATAGCAAGTATCAGCTACACATCAATGGCAACAAATCCTAGCTACGCCACTGTGTACTATGTTGGTTTGTAGTCACAGCGTGTATGTCTACATATCATTGAAGTATGGCTAGACTGTTGTTGTTGTTGTTGTTGTTGTTAGGGTGATGGTTTATGAGGAGTATGTTGTGTAAAGTTTGAAACTTAAAACGTGATGCAGACACGACGTGGGTTTTATTTTGGTTTTTTTGTAAGGCGTTTTCAGCAAAGTATGAAATAAATTGAATTACTAAGCAGAGGCTTACTATAGGAACAAACAGTTCTAGGAAAAGTGCCACTATTAATCCTTGAGTAAGATTTAAAAACAAAATGTGTAAAAACAAAGATAATTTTAAAAAGACAATGCACAAGCCAACAACATAATCGAAAATATCAACAACATGACCTCAGAATGGCAACAATATGACATCCGAGTGTGAATAACGGGACTTCAGGATGTAAACAATATGACCTCAGAATGTCAACAATATGTCCTCAGAATGTCAACAACATGACCTCAGGATGTCAACAACATGACCTCAGAATGTCAACAACATGACCTCAGAATGTCAACAACATGACCTCAGGATGTAAACAACATGACCTCAGAATGTAAACAATATGACATCAAAGTGCCAACAACAAAGAAAGAAAAATACAAACGGACCCAAAATCTATCCGAAACCTTTACTTTAAGGTAATGTTAGGTTTAGCACTAGGATTAGAGCTAGAGTTAGATTTAAGGTAATACCGTAATCTCTGTATTTAAGTTCACCAGTGCATGTCTCCCGGCAAATTTAGCTTTATTACACATTGGTTCAGTTCTTGAATGTTTTGTTTATCTTCTCTAATTTAAATTAACAAGATAGATCTAGTAATTTACAGGGTGCTTAGGCCTGAGGATAAATGATCGGGTATTGATTGGTTAGGGTCAGTTTATTGGTCTATAATCCTACACCTATGCATTTGAGTTTAATAATAATTTTGCACGAATACGGTGATGTAGAATTTGTAATCAATGCCGCTTTATTTACTGCCCATCGCCTAGCCTAATTATTTAGTACCAATTGTAGTTACCGCTAGTAGAGTAAATAATTATTTATTGTTATTAGAAAACATGTCCTTTATTCTTTACTTTCACGAAATTACCTCTAATAAATCTCGCTGTAAAATTACCTCCCATATTTCCACCGAGGAAAAAACATTACCTCCCATATAACCCTCTAATGAAATTACTTCCCCTTACATGCCCTACGCTTCGTGCGACAAGACTGTACGGCACATGACAACAGACACGGCCTAATCCGGCTGCCGTGTTGCAGGCTTAATCCCAGGAAATTGGCATACGGTTAATTATCTTAATTATTTAACACGGCAAATCCTAGGAAATTGGCATCTTTAGTGTGTAAGATATGAAACTAATGTATTGGGTTAACGCAAGCATGTGGCATGGATAGATCACCTCATCTTTCATCAAGTTGTGTTGACGGTTGAAGTTTTATGGGACGACACGGCTCTTTTGATTGGAACTGTGTTTACGAGCTGGCTAATACATAAATCATGTCAGTCAATTAAGACAGGTATCGTGACTGTTAGGGCAGGTAGGTTACCTATGGAGGTATCAGGTAGATTACCTATGCAGGTGTTAGGTAGGTTACCTATAGAGATATCAGGTAGGTTACCTATGCAGATATCAGGTAGGTTACCTATGGAGGTATTAGGTAGGTTACCTATGGAGGTAGCCTATCAGGTAGGTTACCTATGGAGGTATCAGGTAGATTACCTATGCAGGTATCAGGTAGGTTACCTATGGAGGTAGCCTATCAGGTAGGTTACCTATGCAGGTATCAGGTAGGTTACCTATGGAGGTAGCCTATCAGGTAGGTTACCTATGCAGGTATCAGGTAGGTTACCTATGGAGGTAGCCTATCAGGTAGGTTACCTATGGAGGTAGCCTATCAGGTAGGTTACCTATGGAGGTATCAGGTAGGTTACCTATGGAGGTAGCCTATCAGGTAGGTTACCTATGGAGGTAGCCTATCAGGTAGGTTACCTATGCAGGTATCAGGTAGGTTACCTATGGAGGTATCAGGTAGGTTACCTATGGAGGTAGCCTATCAGGTAGGTTACCTATGGAGGTATCAGATAGGTTACCTATGCAGGTATCAGGTGGGTTACCTATGGAGGTAGCCTATCAGGTAGGTTACCTATGGAGGTATCAGGTAGGTTACCTATGCAGGTATCAGGTAGGTTACCTATGCAGGTATCAGGTGGGTTACCTATGGAGGTATCAGGTAGATTACCTATGGAGGTATCAGATAGGTTACCTATGCCGGTATCAGGTAGGTTACCTATGGAGGTATCAGATAGGTTACCTATGCAGGTGTTAGGTAGGTTACCTATGCAGGTATCAGGTAGGTTACCTATGGATGTATCAGGTAGGTTACCTATGGAGGTATCAGGTAGGTTACCTATGGAGGTATCAGGTAGGTTACCTATGGAGGTATCAGGTAGGTTACCTATGGAGGTATCAGGTAGGTTACCTATGGAGGTATCAGGTAGGTTACCTATGCAGATATCAGGTAGGTCGATCACAAGACTGGCGGTGCATGTGGGGTTGGTTATCCTTGTGTGCGGGCCACCGGTGCAATCGTTGACAGGTGAGCGTACAGGTAAAAGCTATGGCAGACGAGAGTGCAGGTACACGCGAGGATGCATGACAGCATGACAGACAGGTGCCGATTCTGGAATTAGTCCTGGCATTAGCTGTTTAAGCTACACAGAACTTCATGAACATAAAAAAAAAATCGGAATAATTTTTTCACTACGGAAATATCGGTGTTAGTGAAAAGTGGATCGATAACTTGCCTTTTTAGAAACTAAATCCAAAATACTTTGTGTTCATCTGTTATAAAGAAGGACAACAATGTTGTACATAACCCCGGGTGAGAACACAATATTGACAACAAGACTTATCAGGAACTCATAATGTAAACATGACCTCATAATATCAACATGACTTCATAATGCCAACCTAACCTCAGCATGTAAACAACATGACCTCAAAATGTCAACATGACTTCATAATGTCAACCTAACCTCAGCATGTAAACAACATGACCTCAGAATGTCAACAAAACTGCATCTAAGGACAAACCACCATCACAAAGTGGCTCCCCATTTAGTTGTTTTAATAACCGCCCCAGAATACCTTGCGAATTCCAGCTGTTACGTCATCAGTGCTGTCGTACTGTGTTATGTAAATATGTGTAAATGGTGTAAATGTTTTTTTATCACTGCGCGTTTAACTGTTCTTATATTTAAAATATTTCAAGAAAGTCATAATTCATTCTTCCGCTGAGAAAAAAAAATGTCTGTTTTAATTGTGTAGACCAACATGCGTTTTTCTACATCGGTACCAGTGGCGTAGCTACCGCAAAGCTAGCGTAAGCAAGGCATAGGGGCCCAAGGCAAATAGGGGCCCTTTTTCGAAAGTTTGAGGGGGGGGTGCAAATCGAAAGTCTGAGGGGGGGGGGGGGGTCGCAAATCGAAAGTTTGTCCCCGGTCGCCGGGAAGGGTCGCTATGCCTCTGAGGGGCCCACTAACACGTTTTGCATAGGGGCCCAAAAATCCTAGCTACGCCACTGATCGGTACATTTGTCAGACATGAATTTACACACATTCAAACAACGGACATCTACTTTCCAAATGTTGCAATATCTGAACACAAGTCTCGAAATTTTCTTATATCAACCCCAGCTTTTAAAAAAAATGTAATTTTCAACAAGCAGTACTTTACTAAAATTTAAACTTAACTTTAGAGAAAGATCACGAAATGTGGAAAGTGCTTTTTAAAAAGTATTTTAAAATTAACAAAACCATTGTCTCTGTAATGAGCTTCGACAAATGTGAATGTTATAATGGCAATTAATTGAGATGAATAACCGTAATCACGTTTTAAAGCCAGTTAACGATGTGTTGTCTGTTTCTTTCTCAGGTGACGTCACTTTATTATCAAGTATGATTACATGGGATCAGAAAAACAAGATGTTTACGTCTAGTCTGGACTCGAACCTGAGCCAGGCGGGGGTCGTAGATGTGGGTTAGATCGTGCATGTTGGATGGAGGGTGGCGGGGGAGGGGTAATGTGTTCAGTGGGGGGAGGTATATGAGTACACAAAAATGTGTTGCACAAAAAACTCACGAGTATGTCACAATAACGAACCATTCCATTTGTCAGGAGTTTGTTATGTATGACATTTCGTCATGGTTTAGTGCATGTTGGACATGTCATCTGTATGTGGATTCGATGGATTGCACATACGCGGTGATATGTACTGGATATATGGATTCAGTGGTTAACATATCATTAGTTTGAACTAGATGACGGATAGGGAAAGTAAAACTAACAATGAAAGTGGTGGTTAGTGTTTTAATGTTTGTGTATACGTTGATGGTGGTAGCCAATGTTTAGCCCAGTCAAGTGGTGCTGTACGTGGTGTTTTAGAGTTTACAAGAGATGAGACCATCACACCATGTAGAACACCATCCATCTCAGCTGCCCTAAAATCTTGTGTCTGTGATGTACTAATGAAACTATAGTATGACAGGGACTGTTGCGTCACTTTATATGTTCACTTTAATTGAAAGTCTTAAAGACTGGTTCTAATTTCCATTGAAGATTGGTTTTAATTGAAATTAAAGTTTGGTCTAAGTTACAATTTATAGACATGTGTTTTTAAACAACAGGTCGATAAAATAATAGCATTGATAAAATCTAAAAATTAAAATGACAAAACAATGTACTGTTCACATAGTCGCAGTACATACAATAAAATTGGAACGATACAGAGAAGATTAGCATGGCCCTCGCGCAGAGATGACAAAACAATATTGATTGCAATTTTAGCGACCAAGAAAAAAAAAGCACCTTCTCAATTGTATAGTGTCTCATGAAAGTTACATGTGGTTGTTTGTTTAAATGTAAAATGTTTGAAATAAAAACTATAGCACCGTTTAGAGATATTGATTTAACGAGACTACGCCTAAATGAGTAAAGCTTTTGACCTTAAACTGTGTCCCTTTGCTTTTGCTAAAATTGGGTTGACCTCACAAAGATAATTTTAATGAGAGATCTAATTACTGACGAGCAGATCCTAAAATGACAATTATCTCCCGTGAATTATACTTTTTAAATAAAATAAATTTACCAGGGTAGACAACTCCTAATTAAATCCTCAAAATAAAACGAATTACGTACATGCGAGCTAAACAAAGCATCCCACATATCGTTTGTATATTATTGTTGCAAAAAATGTGCGCATATAATTGTAAGTGATAAACAGTGTCTTAAAAAGTATTCTTCTGGTAATAAAAACTTCATTTGAAATTTCAAACACTTTCATTCTCTTTCTCCGTTGTGTGATACATATAAAATTCTCAAATTTTTGAAGTAGACATGATTTATAATAATTTAAATGAAATTTTTGGATCCCTTTGCAAAAAGGGACAAACTTTAAAACAATGCTATTGAATCAGGGGTCGGCCTTTTGACTTGGAAGAGGCCAAAGTTACAATATACAAAAGTACCCAGATAGCTACTGTCATTTTTATTTCAATATTTTGGCATTTGATTGGGATTAGATATAGAATCTAGTTCTATCTGCTAAATCAGGGGTCTCCAAACTACGGCCCGCGGGCCGGATGCGGCCCGCGATGTCCTCTCATCCGGCCCGCGGAGATCTTTTTGTCCACGGAAAAACAGTTTGTTGGTGATGACTGAGGAACTTTGCCCAGAAAAATCAAAGACATGCCTGGAAGAAACTGGCCCCCGAACTGAAATTTGATAGTTGATGCGGCCCTCGGACTGAAAAGTTTGGAGACCCCTGTGCTAAATGGTTGTTTTAAAAAGACCAGATATCCACATTCTTTACGCTAACACAAGAGAAGGCCCCATTAGGATTTCAGGTTATGGCAGGGGTCGGGTGTCAGGTTATGGCAGGGGCCGGGTGTCAGGTTATGGCAGGGGTCGGGTGTCAGGTTATGGCAGGGGTCGGGTGTTAGGTTATGGCAGGGGTCGGGTGTCAGGTTATGGCAGGGGTGTCAAGTTATGGCAGGGGTCGGGTGTCAGGTTATGGCAGGGGCCGGGTGTCAGGTTATGGCAGGGGTCGGGTGTCAGGTTATGGCAGGGGTGTCAAGTTATGGCAGGGGTCGGGTGTCAGGTTATGGCAGGGGCCGGGTGTCAGGTTATGGCAGGGGTCGGGTGTCAGGTTAAGGCAGGGGTGTCAGGTTATGGCAGGGGTCGGGTGTCAGGTTATGGCAGGGGTGTCAGGTTATGGCAGGGGTGTCAGGTTATGGCAGGGGTCGGGTGTTAGGTTATGACAGGGGTCGGGTGTCAGGTTATGGCAGGGGTGTCAGGTTTTGGCAGGGGTTGGGTGTCAGGTTATGGCAGGGGTCGGGTGTTAGGTTATGGCAGGGGTCGGTTGTCAGGTTATGGCAGGGGTCGGGTGTCAGGTTATGGCAGGGGTCGGGTGTTAGGTTATGGCAGGGGTCGGGTGTCAGGTTATGGCAGGGGTCGGGTGTCAGGTTATGGCAGGGGTCGGGTGTCAGGTTATGATAGGGGTCGGGTGTCAGGTTATGGCAGGGGTCGGGTGTCAGGTTATGGCAGGGGTCGGGTGTCAGGTTATGGCAGGGGTGTCAGGTTACGAAAGGGGTCGGGGTGAGGTGTTAGGTTATGACAGGGGTGGTGTGTGATATTATGACAGGGGTTGGGGAGGTGTCAGGTTATGATATGGGAGGGGTGAAGTGTCAAGGTATGACACCATTGTGAAAACCTGAAGCTAAAAACACCTGTTTCATCAGGAATGTGAACGTGAAACACGCCTCAATTAAATTAGGAAAAATAAATTCAACATAGCAGCCGACTGCAGGTAAAGTTTTTAAAGATGTTATGACATTTTCGCTAGAGGAGAGGTTTTCAGTTCTGTCCACATCTTTGTCATTCTCTTAAACCATTGGGCAGCTTGTTGGGCAAATTGTTGGGTAGTTTGTTGGGCTTCTTGTTTTGTCGACATGTTTAGCAACTTGTTGGGTAATTTGTTAGGCAATTTGTTGTGTAATTTGTTGGGCAACTTGTTGGGTAATTTGTTGGGCAACTTGTTGGGTAATTTGTTGGGCAAATTGTTGGGTAATTTGTTGGGCAAATTGTTGGGTAATTTGTTGGGCAACTTCTTTGGCAATTTGTTGGGCAAATTATTTGGCAACTTGTTGGATAAGTTGTTGGACGAATTGTTGGGTAATGTTTTGAGCGACTTGTTTAGCAACCTGTTGGGCAAATTGTTGGGTAGCATTTTGGGAAATATGTTGGGAAACACATAAAACAAATTTTAATGGAGTTTGAAATCCCACACAATTTTGAGTAGGGTCATCAGGTACACTGAAGTATTGACGTATGTCCTAAACAGCAGCACACACACATTCAAGAAAACATGTTATTATTACACCTTTTTACCCGTGTTTTTAACTCCAATACAAGGGATTAGTTCTGAAGTGCACATAAAGTTAACACATTAAACAGACCATTTGATCTGAAGTCACATGTCACATTAAAAAAACTATTTGATCTAGGGTCGCGTGACCCATTGTGATGTCGAAAGCAAGTGGTGCCTCACAGCACGCACTTGTATCGGGTTAATGATGACGTTTGAAATAAGTCGAGGAATTATTCAAAGCGAGATGTTTATCTACTAGAAAATATGAATCAGCTCAAGGCTTCTCTACAATGGGAATCGATGAACGAAACTTTTGTAAGTCCAAACCACTCACACAGCGGATTATCTTCTCTCACACCACACATGCGCCAGATTATATTCCCACACCACACACATACATACACCAGATTATATTCCCTTACACCAAACATACACCAGATTATCTTCCCTCACACCACACACATACACCAGATTATATTCCCACACCACACATGCACCAGATTATCTTCCATCACACCACACATGCACCAGATTATCTTCCCTCACACCACACACATACACCAGATTATATTCCCTCCCTCCACACACATACACCAGATTATATTCCCACACTAGACATGCACCAGATTATCTTCCCTCACACCACACATGCACCAGATTATCTTCCATCACACCACACATGCACCAGATTATATTCCCACACCACACACATACACCAGATTATATTCCCTTACACCAAACATACACCAAATTATCTTCCCTCACACCAAACATACACCAGATTATCTTCCCTCACACCACACATGCACCAGATTATCTTCCCTCACACCACACACATGCACCAGATTATCTTCCCTCACACCACACACATGCACCAGATTATATTCCCTCACACCACACACATACACCAGATTATATTCCCTAACACCACACACATACACCAGATTATCTTCCCTCACACCACACATGCACCAGATTATATTCCCACACCACACACATGCACCAGATTATCTTCCCTCACACCACACATACACCAGATTATATTCCCTTACACCAAACATACACCAGATTATCTTCCCTCACACCAAACATACACCAGATTATCTTCCCTCACACCACACATGCACCAGATTATCTTCCCTCACACCACACACATGCACCAGATTATCTTCCCTCACACCACACACATGCACCAGATTATATTCCCTCACACCACACACATACACCAGATTATATTCCCTAACACCACACACATACACCAGATTATATTCCCACACCACACACATGCACCAGATTATATTCCCTCACACCACACACATGCACCAGATTATATTCCCTCACACCACACACATGCACCAGATTATCTTCCCTCACACCACACACATACACCAGATTATATTCCCACACCACACACATACACCAGATTATATTCCCTCACACCACACATATGCACCAGATTATCTTCCCTCACACCACACACATGCACCAGATTATCTTCCCTCACACCACACACATACACCAGATTATATTCCCACACCACACACATACACCAGATTATATTCCCTCACACCACACACATGCACCAGATTATCTTCCCTCACACCACACACATACACCAGATTATATTCCCACACCACACACATACACCAGATTATATTCCCTCACACCACACACATGCACCAGATTATCTTCCCTCACACCACACACATGCACCAGATTATCTTCCCTCACACCACACACATACACCAGATTATCTTCCCTTACACCACACACATACACCAGATTATATTCCCACACCACACACATACACCAGATTATATTCCCTCACACCACACACATGCACCAGATTATCTTCCCTCACACCACACACATGCACCAGATTATCTTCCCTCACACCACACACATGCACCAGATTATCTTACCTCACACCACACACATGCACCAGATTATATTCCCTCACCACACACATACATACACCAGATTATATTCCCTCACACCACACACATGCACCAGATTATCTTCCCTCACACCACACACATACACCATATTATCTTACCTCACACCACACACATACACCAGATTATCCCACCTCACACCACACATACACCAGATTATCCCACCTCACACCACACATACACACCAGATTATCCCACCTCACACCACACATACACACCAGATTATCCCACCTCACACCACACACATACCCCAGATTATCCCACCTCACACCACACACATACCCCAGATTATCCCACCTCACACCACACACCTCTCACCAGATTATCCCCCCCCCACACCACACACATACACCAGATTATATTCCCTCACACCACACACATGCACCAGGATATCTTCCCTCACACCACACACATGCACCAGATTATCTTCCCTCACACCACACACATACACCAGATTATCTTCCCTTACACCACACACATACACCAGATTATATTCCCACACCACACACATACACCAGATTATATTCCCTCACACCACACACATGCACCAGATTATCTTCCCTCACACCACACACATGCACCAGATTATCTTCCCTCACACCACACACATGCACCAGATTATCTTACCTCACACCACACACATGCACCAGATTATATTCCCTCACCACACACATACATACACCAGATTATATTCCCTCACACCACACACATGCACCAGATTATCTTCCCTCACACCACACACATACACCATATTATCTTACCTCACACCACACACATACACCAGATTATCCCACCTCACACCACACATACACCAGATTATCCCACCTCACACCACACATACACACCAGATTATCCCACCTCACACCACACATACACACCAGATTATCCCACCTCACACCACACACATACCCCAGATTATCCCACCTCACACCACACACATACCCCAGATTATCCCACCTCACACCACACACCTCTCACCAGATTATCCCCCCCCACACCACACACATACACCAGATTATCTTACCTCACACTGTACACAGTCACCAGATTATCCACCTCACACCATACCACACACCTCTCACCAGATAATCTCCCACAGCAACGCACGTGACATAGAGGAGCTATATTAAAGTAAACAAACGTGAATCCATGTTGTTAATTCACTCACTGTTTGTTATTGTCGAATTGGAGCTGAGCTAAACTATTGACCAACTTATCTACATCGATTTCATCCGTTTAGAAAAACAAACTGTATTTTTCTTCCAAAAGCACAAACACGCATTTTATCATGTGTGTGTGTGCGCGCGCGCTTGAGTTTGTGTGTGTGTGTGTGTGTTTGTGTGTGTGTGCGCGCGCTTGTGTGTATATGTGTGTGTGTGTGTGTAATTTGTTGCAGTGTTTCACTAGATAATGTTTTCTGCAGACATGTCAGAAAAAAAAATCTTATTATTTTGAAAACCTGACAGGAAAAATAAATCGGTTTAACTGTCAACAGCGAGGTAAGTTATTGTTGTTTTCTTCACCTTGATATTGGTGGTCGGCTAAATGAGGCACGGTACGCAATGCCGGCTGAGGCAGCTCCAGCCATTCATCTGAGGGACTGAGGTCAGTAACGAACTTACTAGCCAGCAAAAAGACAGCCATGTATAGTGATGATGAACAGACCGCAAGTAACTGCTTCAGCTATGTTATTCAGATTTCAATTTTTGAAGTAACTTTATAATAACCATAATGTTGCATAAAATACGAAGTAAACAATTCTTAGTTTACCGACCATCTCCATTCTACAGTGGATGTGTTTAGGGTACTCTAATTAGAGAACTCTAATTAGAGAAGTCTAATTAGAGAACTTCCATCTGATAGAATGGCATTCCCCAGCTGCTACTATATCCTATAAAAACATGAAACGTTACTAGACTCTCCTGACATTTAAAACTGAAATGGAGCCTCTAATTACTGGAGCTGAGCTAACTGTGAGCTATTGTTAAACTCATCGTGACCAGTCACCCGTGTCCACAGGCATCGATTTCACGTCTGAACTGGCGCGGGACGGCCATTGATCTCAATATGTAAAATACGGCCACAAAGGATCAGCGCGTGACGGTTGGGTGAATGTGAGGTGTGGTGGGTGAGTTACACTCAACAAGTGCGAACTAATTCTTTTAGCATCTCCACCATCGTGAGGCTAATTTACTTTTAAATATAGAACACGCCACGAATTAGCGGCTCGTTATGATCTAATATGTGGTAGTTACCGATATAGAACGCCGCGAATTAGTGGATCGTTATGATCTTGTATGTGGTAGTTACCGATATAGACCACTCCAGGAATTAGCGGCTCGTTATGATCTAAAATGTGGTAGTTACCGATATAGAACAGTCCAGGAATTAGCGGATCGTTATGATCTTGTATGTGGTAGTTACCAATACATTTCAGATACGTCATTCCTCTACCTAACGCTGGAACTAATTTATTGCCGAATTTAACTGCGGACGCCTCACCTGGGACTAATTGCTAATCAAGCAAGATCACACACAGCAAGGGTGAACAGCACCGTTCACCTGTACCATAGCATTAATTTTTTAACTTTTATTTTGTGGAAATAATTTGACATTTTTCAGGCATTATTTTCTCGCGTTTAATTTCTTTCCATTCTATTTTTTGTTTGTTCTCATCTCCATAATTGTATTGGCAGCTGTTACGGTCTATAAAGTCACTAAGCTCCGAGAGCTGTAGTGCGATCATTTACACCGTTCCTGCTCTGAAAATATGTCAATGTAAGCATTAAAAAACAGCTAATCGCGTTCCGGCATTTAAAGTGTGATTAGTAGAGTTATAGGCCCTAAAATACCTAGCATAGGGGGATTGAAAGAGATAGAAAAATTATTGCTAGGAGTTGGAAATAAACGGGAAAAAATAGGAATGAAAAACATGGAGATGTTATAAATGTTATATTCACCGCTAGATTTTGAAAAACGCGAAGAAGAATAAGTAATGTGTCAGCATTTTTAATCACGAAAATTACATCTCAGCTGAATAGCTAGCCTCGTTTTCAATGGATCGATTATGCTAATTATAAACACTCGAACTTCAGATGAACGGTGTGTACTAGCCAGGGGCAGTAACCCAGTCTCACAGAGAGTAATCACATTACAACATCATTAGCCTTCTAGTATTTAAATGTAGCAAACATTTTTTTATAATGGTTAACGGCCTGTGGTGTGTGTCGGTCTATTTCACGTATCAGCTAGTTTTATTACAAGATTAGTAGAGCGGAAACGGTCGCCTTACGATTAGATTGGTCTAATTTCATGTTTCGCTTTTATTTTCAAGGTTTAAATACTAGTATGGCTCCATAGTCTAATGCACGGGTTCCCAACCTGGGGGTCGCGACCCCCCTGGGGGTCGCGAAGGTCTTATTGGGGGGTCGCCAACTGGTATACTAAACCTTAGTAATTTGAAACAAAACATAAATATTTAGTAGAAGAATTTTTGAAATTCGACTTCATTAACATCACTGGAAATGTAATAGAGAAGAAACAAAGCGCACTGTACAAAGTTGTTCTCAGTCACGAATCTATGAAATCTTCAAAACTAAAACGCCATTTGAGACAAGTCATTCGGAACACACCAAAAATATATGGAGTTCTTTCGTCGGTAAGAAGCTAGTTGCAAACGCCAGAGACTTGATCGATTAGGAAGTTTTCACCAGCATTAGTGCAATCATCAAATGAAGTCGCGATAGACAATGCCAAGCAAAAAAAAAAAACAATAGGAGAAAATCTCATCAAACGCTGCATGTACGTAAATGTTAAATAACACATTTTTATCGAAATTAAGCTTTCACCAGTTTGCTTTTCATGTTGATAAATCAACAGACGTGATTTCGTGTTCGCAGTTGCTGGTCTGTGTCTATATTCATGCGAATGATAGCAAAGAAGAGTTGCTCTTTTGTGAAGATAGCATGGAGAAAATAAATACCTTTTTTGAAATTGGATGATTAAAAATGGGTTAGAACGGCTGTGGGAGTTTGTACGGATGGCGCGCCATCTATGTTTAGCTTAAAATCGGGCTTTCAGAAAACAGAAAAGATTTAGCTCCCTAACCACTGCCCTAACAAATCGACATCAAGAGTCCATTGCTAGTATAAGTCGTAAATTATATAAAATCTGGAGCCTTCAAAGAACTGAGCAAAAACATTAATATAGATCACGAGGTTCTTCTCTTCTACACTACAGTGCGCTGGCTGTCAAACGAAATGTTGTAAATTGTGTTTTTGATTTGAAATCTGAAATCAAATTGTTCTTGGAAGTGCAAAGGAACGAAGACTTTTTGGTATACTTAAAACGACATAGAGTGGTTGGAGAGAGTATCATACCTAGCAGATGTGTTCGAACATCAAGATAAGCTTAACCTGATTCTGAAGCTTCAGGGAAAATGAACGAATATTACAACTTTCCATGATAATCTCGGGACATTTATATCAAAGCTGCAAAATCGGTAAAGAAAATAAATCTTGGAAATATTGTAAATTTGAGAAACTCTGCGGTGTGGTAGATGAATCTGATTGTGAGATAATTAAAATTTTGAAAGAAGCGATTTCTGGGCATCTTGAATCTCTTGAAAACTAACTGCATCGCTATTTCTCTGAGATGAAAAAAGAAGAATTTGCATTTACGCATTACCCATTCTCTTCTTCCCTTGATGTTGCCAGCATTCCCGATGAATTACAAGATAAATTCTTTGATTTGAAGAATGATTCCGAGGAAGATGAAAAACTGCAGACACAATTTTGGTGTAGTATTCACCATTCATACCCAAACGTAAAATTGATTGACTTTTCGAGAATATATTTTCAACACTATTCTTCGGTTAAAAACAAAATTAAGATAATTATAATGACATAGGTTGGCGTTAGCAAATTTTTTTTTAAAATTAAAAACTTAACCACGAATTTTACTCATGCTATTAAAATAGTTAGCAAGAGTAGTTCATATTGAAAGTCTACTAGAAAATCTTATTTTAGTGTTTATTAATTTCCATACTAATTTTGGCTTTTTAATTCTATGGGGGTCGCGGTCACTTACTTTTTATAAAAGGGGGTCGCCACTCGAAAAAGGTTGGGAACCACTGGTCTAATGGAACATTGGATGATTGCACATTGGAAATCCAAACACTAAGTATGGGCCCTAATTTGACAAGATCCAGATGTTGTCCTTGTATCAGGATTCCAAGTTTTCTCCCCTAGATATAATGCTGTCCCCAGCTAATGAGCCTCATTTGCCCGAGGGTTTGAACTCGGGACTTTCGGGTTAGCAACCGTGTGCTTAACTGCCCGACCACATCAACATTATCATGGTACACAAAGTGAGAGTAAAATAATATTTTGTCATTATAACACACATTTCATTCAACAAGCGCACAATATAAATAATGGTTAGGAAAACAATGCTTTAAGGCTATTTGGTTAAGTTTTTAAACACACACACACACACAGATACATACACAAACATAAATAAAATACACGTACACATTCGTCATACTCAATACCGTCATGCTGTTGGTACTCTCAATTGTTTTAAGTGAAGGGACAAGTACTCTACGTGTGTGAATGTATGAGGTTTTACACTTGCAAGCCAAGTAGGCTGGATGTCTTCATGCATGACCAAACTGTAACGACTCTAAGCCTGTAATTAATCACAGGCGATAAGTGGGCACGTTGACATTTTATTCAAGGTGAAATTTTAAACCGTCCGTTCACACGAGAGAGAGAGAAAAAATAAATGGAACATTCGGAAACCTTCGATAAAACCGGACTGCACCGAACGACCTCTGAAGATCATCCATGATCGCCTTTCGTGTCAGACTCTCCGCCATGTTTGTTTTGTAATTACCAGTCTTATCTCCCCTGAGAGGGATTTCGTACGCGTCAGGCGATTTATTCCAAGCCATCATTTTTTTTCCTTGTTGCTCCACAAAATAAATAAAAAATGTAATAAATAATCAGATTCAATTACATAAATAATTAATTTCTTTTTGAAGTTTTTGCACGAGTTACTTCCCATTAGGAACACACAAACTGCAAACATCAGAAGCCTGCGGTGGTTGGTGGGCAGGAGATCTAACATCAAGGTCACAACACTTGTACATGTCTAGGTGTACACATGGTGTACACACCGGCAGGATATTGCCTTTTGAGCTAGGGGTGCAGTTGGTAGTGTATTGACGTGTGAGTTCAACCATCGGGACATTATGGATTCGAACTCTAGCTGTAGACTGTAATTATAGGAACCGTAGCACAAGACAAGTCCTTGATGTGTGTTTACATGTTTCTCAAATTTTCAGCACCTAAAGACAAACTTGTGATTCTAGTAACTCCCTCTCTTGCATCCCTCCTGTCTAATACTGATATCTCAGGAGCAACTCATCTCAAAATTTAACGAAAACACTGACTGTATGTTTTTGAGTACTTTCATTGATAGTATTGTATTCATAAAAATGGTTCTGTTATGTATGCATATGTGCATTCCTATGTAATAATCTTACATATCTATGTTTCTGTATTAAATGAGTATATAAAAAAAAATTAAGCATGTTTTTATAATATATACTTTTTTGTAAAGTGTGTCCATTTGTATAAATGTGTATGTTTTGTGTTTATTTGTATGTCAATGTAAATATATGGTGCTTTAGTAAACATGACGTACACACAATGTGCATGAATGTTGATGACACTAGAGTATAGCCACAGAGTGCGTAGTGTGTACAGTATGCCTATGTGTTTACTTACTCGAGTTTGACAACACGGCGTGTATACGCCGTGTAGATATTATAACTTAACCACACAGTGTGTAATGTGTACAACAGTTAACACTCTAGACTCTAGAATTAACAAACACAATGTGCAGTGTGTAGAATGACTTTACTGTGTAGACTCTAAATTAGCCAAGTGAGTGTGTACACTATGTCTATGTGTTAAGATACTAGAATGAACCAGTACACTGTGTAGTGAATAGACCAGCTTTCTGACCAGCGTTCAAAAATAAAACTCCCTGCTCGTGACGTCATCAGAAGAGACAGGTTCAAAGGTCAGGTCTGACGGCTTGTCAAGACCGGACAGAACGATCTGAATAGAATATCAGAAGCTTTGTGACAATAGCTGCCCTCGTGTCAACTTATGACGTCATGTCATGTTGGCTCATGACGATACGTCATGTATGATATTTTATAAGGTGGCACAATTAATTTCTGTTGTCAGTCATTTGTTTTGTCAATTATTCCTGTTGTCAGTCATTTCTGTTGTCAATTATTTCTGTTGTCAGTCATTTCTGTTGTCAATTATTTCTGTTGTCAGTCATTTCTGTTGTCAATTATTCCTGTTGTCAATTACTTCTGTTTGCCTTCAATTTCGGTGACATTATCGCATACCAGCGTCGTGTTTTCTTAAGTTGTGTAAATTTATAACGCAAAGATCGAAGCTTCAACATGAATGATCTAACTTAATATCTTTGCACCGAAATGCCATTACAATTGTATTAACTAATGTTTTGGTCTGGATTCGAAAACATTGATCTGGCCAGTCTGCCCTCTTGGCTTGTATTGCTTCACGCTTGACTGGACCAACGAGCCGACTTGATAAACACATTGCCAAATTGGCTTTTGAAAACGGTTCCGGCTAGGACGCCGGACTAATCCGTCGAGCGGCGGATCGCCTCGCTCTGGTGGTTAATGAAATAAATGACCTTTCTGTGACCTTTTCATGTTATATAAGAATAAGCATCCAGGTCAGTCTCACCACGGGGCCTGTTATGGGATGATTTTTTGTGCTTGTAGGTTAATACATTGCTTACATCCCGCTAATGCTGGGGTATGTAAGCTGCGTTGTCTGGGGCATCAAAGGGTTAATGCCTCGCTCAGAACCCGCTAATGTAGGGTTAAGCCCGAGAGTCTATGACCGTAATGTCAGTTATTTTACATTGGCAACGACGGACAATTTTAATGCAATATAGGTCAGGGGTCAAAAGTTCAAAAGTTCACTGTAATTATAATTACAACACAAGGACATTTTTATATTAATGCACTTGTGCGTCGTCTCGACAAAAACGCGACATTTCGCTCACCCAAGCAGCAGGACCTAGAACTATTGAGCCAAGGGCTACGAAGATACTTCGATTCCTAAACGGCGTTCGTATCTCGAGGCATTCGTATTTCGGGCGTAAATCTCCATATAGTGCTACATCTTTTATGCGTGTCCCAACCACATAAATATACTGGTTAAAATTACTACATTACCGTGAACAAACGACTTAAAATTGACTTGGTGAATTATAGATGAGATGGCGGCAGTATGCGATTTTTTTTCTGACAATTTAGACATTTTTTAATCGAATGTTGTTTTTTTTTTAAATCACAGGCTATCGGCTATGGTAAGCTGTTATGTGTTACAATATTTCGTAGTCTGAATCGTTCGTAGATTGGAGCGTCATTGATTTATAATTGTTTTCGAAAAGCTAGGTAATGGAAACAACGCTGAATATTTTAGGTAAATTTCTGTAGATATAATTATAACTCACATTTTAACCTTGACATTTAGACTTTCTTGATAGTTCTGGTGTTTTGTTCTGTCGCACTTCTCGGCCCTTACCTAATCTAAAACTTGAAGTACGCCAAAAACTAACGACAAGAATGCAAAAAAAAAAAAAAAAAAAAGGTTTTTACGTAATCTTTACTTATCACATTTGTACTTCCCGAGAGGAAAAGTACTAGTAGGTCAAGGCCATTGAGTTGACGAGGTCATGTCGTGGGGGAGCGGCTGTAGGAGTCGGGCTGATAAGAACTCGTGACGTAGGACCAACGTATTTTGTCGATGTGTGAGTAACTGACATTGTAACCTTTGACCCCTGACACAATTAAAACTAACACTTTCAGTTATTTTATGTGAAATTTTGATTAGGGTTAGGGTCTAAACAACCAACCAGCAGTTATTAATTAAAATGTTATTAACGTTAAGGAGAAGTGCTCAATAATACAAGTAATGTTAGACATATCAACATAATGTATTATCGCGACATGTTTGTATGTGGCCATCAGCAGTGGTTACGTTCTGCTGCTGTTGGTTTGAGCTGACACCGATGATGTTTGCTGCCAAACAGGACGGTCCATTTTACCTCCTATAGATGGCGACCTCAGTCAACAGGAGTGACCAGATGTGCTGAAGATTCTTATGTTTCTTTTACAAATCTTCCATTTTCATTCGCTTAGTTTAACTGCCGTAACAGTCATGTGACTCCTAACCTACGGGTCGTACCAATCACTTGACCCCCAGTCTAACGGTCGTACCAATAACTTTACCCTTAATCTAACTGTCGTACCAATCACGTGATACATAGCCTAACGGTCGTACCAAACACTTGACCCATAATCTAACGGTCGTACACATCACGTGACACATAGCTTAACGGTCGTCCGATTCGCTTTACCCCTAGCCTAACCGTTGCCTTAATCACGTGATATTTAGCCTAACGGTCATCTGAATGACGTGACACCTATCCTATGTGTCTAGCCACCGTGATCAGGAATTAACCTGCATAGGTAAACATATTTTTTAGGCCTAGCTCCCACACGAAGTCAATATATTTACCTTAATCGGGCGAACCAAAGCATGACGTCATCATATTTACCTGAATACTAATTAGTTGCACGGTGTAGAAACACCTTGTTCGTGCATTAGTAAACGATTAGATTGAATAAGTCCACACTATAATTGCACTTTAATTGAAAGGAGGTTAACTATACAGTAGAAGAGTATATGTTGGAATATTCGGGTCACAAGATTTGAGGTATTTGGAAGATCGATTTCACATAGTTATTGTGTAGTTTTAACATCTCCATGACATGGTAACTACACGGTAAGAACATGGTGAGAACATGGTAAGGACACGATAAGAACATGGTAATAACATGATAAGAACATGATAAGAACATGATAAGAACATGATAAGAACATGATAAGAACATGATAAGAACATGGTAAGGACATGGTTTAACCTCAAGGCAACATGGTTTTTGAACTGGCGAGAACATGGTGAGAACATGGTGAGAACATGGGGATAACTTGGGGAGAACATGGTGAGAACATGGTAAGAACATGGTAAGAACATGGTAAGAACATGGTAAGAACATGGTAAGTTTATGGTAAGAACACGGTAAGAACATGGTAAGAACATGGTAAGTTTATGGTAAGAACATGATAAGAACATGGTAAGAACATTATAAGAACATGGTTTAAATCTGTTAAGAACATGGTGAGAACATTGCTAGAACTTGGTTTAACCTTGTGAGAACATGGTGGGTACATGGTTTTTAAACTGGTAAGAACATGGTAAGAACATGGTAAGAACATGGCTAGAATATGATTTTAATCGGTTAAGAACATGGAAAAACATGGCTATACATGATGTTTACACAGAGGTCAGCATTGAACTTGTTGGTTTGTTGGTGTGCTAACAATTAGAACCTAATCCTAACCAACAATACGTTCTTTTCGTCATGGTTCACTGTGGTATGTATCATTAAATAACAGCCATCTTCGGCTACTAGAGAATGGATACAGTTTATTCAAAAGAAGGGGAGGGGAGACTACAAATTATTGTTTTTATGGGAGGGGTTTAATGATTATCTTTATAATGGAAAAAATATAATGTTTTGTTTCAGAAGTTGGTTAGGGGAGGGGGGTGCCAGGATAAACATTGCCCTGGGGTAGGGGTGGTGTAGGAGCGTGTATCACGTAAACTATTAATTTAATTATTTGGGGGTTATTAAAAAAAACGTTGATTAAAAAAAACGAACAATCGGCAATGAAATGGATTAGGCTGGCTGTCAGAAAGATCGGCCGTCAAGAGAATTAGAACAAAAATTTCAAGATGAAAGAAATTAAATTCTGCAATTGATGATGTTGACTCCGAAAATAATTAAATCTAATTGTCTTTGCGCGACGATAAATTATTTTACGGTATAGATTTTTTAAACTCTAATCCCTACAACTCCAACATATTTCATCATTTATTAATTTACATCGTGAGTCGTTCGTGTAATTAGATAATAAAAATACAAACAAGCTTCGTTCAATCAGGTTAAACAGGGATATGATTTAATAGGTTTATGAGAAATGCTTGTATTCAAGAGAAGGTTTCGAAACATTCGAATTGAATTCAATAACAGGATTTGGAAAAGGCGGAATTCAAATAAAATCTGTTTTCAAAAGTTGGCGTGGAGATTTCTTTTGTTCGTCTGTTAACTAGCTTAGTGTGGACGGGGAAATAGGTTTATGTGGGGTGGTGTGTGGAGGCGAGGTTGTGTGGAACGGGGTGTGTGGGGTGGGGTGTGTTGGGGCGAGGTTGTGAGGAGCGGGGTGTGTGGTGACCGTGCACATGGGGTGGTATGTGGGTTGAGTGTGTGGGGGCGGGGTGTGTGGGCACAGTGTACAAGGGGTGGTGTGTGGGGGCGAGGTTGTGAGGGGCGATGTGTGGGGGTGGTGTGTGTGGAGTTTAGGTGTGCTAGAGAAAGCATTGGATGGTTTATGTTTAAAATATTAAATCCTAAACATGAAGGAATGCACATACTTAGTTTTTTTCATTAAATTAAGTCCAAAAGTCGTTTCAATAAATACAAAAACAATACAGTATTCATTAAAGAAATTCTAGAATAAAAGCTACTTGTGGTTAAAGAAGCCAAAGTGAGTTGAATATGAAAATAAATAGGGTTAGGTTGTCCCGTGTCACCGTGACCTCATTAGATCACCTGAAACTGTAAAAATGCTTAGATAAATTATTTGCCTTCATCAATTACGATCTTTATTAATTACCGCCATTTTTTGCCGCAATCAATTAAGAATTATCGCCCCTTTATTGAATCAACAAGACACAATACCTCTTTAATGTTGAACTTTTTTTTCCATCTGATTGTGGTGACACCGCCATGACATGGATGAAAGTTGGAGGGGGGGGGGGGGAGTTAGAAATGTGAACACATTTATTTTTAATAACTTTAAGTTTGTATTACTAATATGGTTATTTATTCTTTGAGTGTGTGCGTATTGGAGAGTGACTGGATTTTTGTGTGGGTCTATAGGTGTGTGGGTCTGTATTTGTGTGGGTCTATATTTGTCTGGGTCTGTATTTGTGTGTGCCTATATTTGTGTGGGTCTATAATTGTGTGAGTCTGTATTTGTGTGGGTCTTAATTTGTGTTGGTGTGTATTTGTGTGGGTCTAT
Organism: Physella acuta; assembly: GCF_028476545.2. Taxonomy (NCBI): domain Eukaryota; kingdom Metazoa; phylum Mollusca; class Gastropoda; family Physidae; genus Physella; species Physella acuta. The sequence continues at coordinate 19,068 of NW_026732892.1, read as the reverse complement.
ATTTGTGAGTCAGTATTGGTGTGTGCCTATATTTGTGTGGGTCTATAATTGTGTTGGTCTGTATTTGTGTGGGTCTAAATTTGTGTTGGTCTGTATTTGTGTGGGTCTATATTTGTGTTGGTCTGTATTTGTGTGGGTCTATATTTGTGTTGGTCTGTATTTGTGTGGGTCTATATTTGTGTTGGTCTATATTTGTGAGTCAGTATTGGTGTGTGCCTATATTTGTGTGGGTCTATAATTGTGTTGGTCTGTATTTGTGTGGGTCTATGTCGTGTGGGTCTTAATTTGTGTGGGTCTATATTTGTGTGGGTCTATATTTGTGTGGGTCTTAATTTGTGTTGGTCTGTATTTGTGTGGGTCTATATTTGTGTGGTTCTGTAATTTTCTCTTTTTGTGTGGGCGTGTATATTTGTGTGTGGTCTTTATTTGTGTTTGTATTTGTACAACTCTGCACATATAGATCACTCAATTTTACTTCGACCAAGATGAAGATAAAAAACAACATTTCTAATTTGATTAAAACCATGCTTAAAAATGTACAATTTTTAAAACTTTGTGAAGTGATTCGATGTAGAGGGAAAACAAGTTGATACCGATAAAAATGCAATATCCGGCACATAGAAAAAATACCATAGGAAGAGATGTTATTGAAAATCCATTCTTGGGGGGAGATTTCATGTGACAGAATAATTTCTAAAAATAATTCAAGATTTCAACCGATATAGAGGCTGTTTTTATTTTCTAAAGGAATGGAAGCTTGGATTTGAAAGGGAGATAATCGAAAGAACTTGAAACAAGTAGGACAACTCTTGAACATTAAATCCAATATCCAATGTAGTTTTAATTAAAATTTGAGCAACAGAATGACTGCAAACTTTTATTCACCAAGAAGCCAATTTTAATTACTTTACAAAAATGGTTTGGTTAAAAAAAAATAATTGCTGGGTTGTTTGATTGGAACTTGTTTATGAATTTTTCGTTATTTTTACTTTCTCGTATATACGAAGTATAGAGAAAGTCTTGTAATCGTGCAAAAAAAAAAAATCGAGATTTTTGCAAATCTCGACGTTTTGCATCTCACTGATACGGAAAAACATAGTTTTGCAATCTTGTCCGTATGTCTGTGTGTCTGTGTGTGTGTGTGTGTGTGTCCGTGTGTAAACACGATAACTTGAGTACCGTTACAGCTAGGCTGATGAAATTTCATATATAAGTATTTAATCAAAATCGTAGATCCGTATCAACTTTTGAGCGATTTCCGATAACCGGAAGTGGTACTTTTCCTACTTTGAATTTTTCAAAAGCCTATAACTTAAGTACTATTTCAGATAGATAAATGAAATTTCATACGTAAGTAAAAGATCTAATTCTCTACCTTCTATTAAATTTTGAGTCATTTCCGTTGACTGGAAGTAGTACTTTACGCTACTTCCGATTTCTCAAAAAACTAATGTAAATTTTAAAAGTACTAATAATATTGCGCACTATTATGCGCTTTTTTATTTCGCGTTCACTTGGTGTGCAATTAATTTGTCTACGAGATTTTATTCTATTTTTAAAACTTTAAGTATTTAAAATGGATTAAAAATCATGTCTATAGCCCGAGTTCCCATCCCCTGTTATTTTATATAAGAATATTCGAGAAAGTTTAGGGGAGATCACTCCCGGTTTATTTTATTAACCTACAGTAAACTACACAGTGTTATTTTAAATTTGAAAGGCATCCTGATACACATGATAATACAGTTTAAGACAGCTGGCGGCTAGTTCAAAGAGTGAGTACTGGAGCGTGCATGACGTCACGTCCTACACGCCTTGTCAGTCCTTGATCCCCAAAGATGCGGGTGAGACAAGAATGTCCGAAAATAGATTTTGGTTTAAACTCTGACGGTTAGTAGGTGAAGTAGAATACCCGTTTATTCTGCGAAAAGAAATGTAGAAGTGTATGACTCAATAGCAACCAGCGTCCACAAGATATGGTTAAATGGTGAGTGGTTGAGTACATAATATAGTAGCATGGTTTTTGTCGCTAACATCCGGGGAATAGGGGTTGTATTCTTCAGACTATAGGGTTGTCATTTCAAGACATATGGGTTGTCACACCGAGGTTTTTTGGGTTGTTATCTCAGCACATTAGCGTTACAACCATGGACATTTCGGGTTGTCCTCCCAGGAAACTAGGGTTGTTACCTCAATGGTACTGACCTCAAACATTACCGCCTCTAACCAACAGGTACTGACCTCAAACATTACCGCCTCTAACCAACAGGTACTAACCTTAAACATTACCGCCTCTAACAAACAGTTACTGACCTTAAACATTACTGGAACCAGCGAGCAGATGTAGTCTAGTTCCACTCTGATTCCTCACATTCATAAAGTCAAAACTAGATATAGGGGTGCATCCCCTTAGCCCCCCCCCCCCCACCCCACCCCACCCCTGGCCAGGATTCGCTCCAGTATTTACACATTATTACAACTTGGTGTAAACCTGGTCCATTTATCTGCTGATCATAACTGTAAAGAATGGCAGCGATTACAGTTTCTACTCCAGACTTGTTGTAATGTGCCGGAGCGTCTGTGAATGATCAGGGGAAGCTACCCGTCTGATAGAGGCCAATTAGTGCTACAGGCCCTTGTGTCTTGCACTAAGCGAAAGGTCAAGGTTGATTTACGACTCTTGAGCAACGGTATCAGATGATGGAGGAGATGTTAGGGAAATATTCGCCAGTAAAAGTCGGTTATCCGACAACTGCGTAACGAGGGTGGTAGATACTCCAGGGCACGGGCTAACGGCTGGGTGGGGAGGGGGGGGGTAATTTGATTCCAGATTCCACCTAGCTACGTAGTACTTTAGGTAACTCATTTTCATCTCGAGACGGAAATTAATTTCTAGCCGAGAAAGTTGAGAGACATGATCATGATGTAAACACAATCAGCTGTTGTCGTACCAGATACATGAACATGATGTAAATACAATCAGCTGTTGTGGTAGATACATGAACATGATGTAAACACACTCAGCTGTTGTGGTACCAGATACATGAACATAATGTAAACACAATCAGCTGTTGTGGTACCATACGCATGAACACAATGTAAGCAGAATCAGCTGTTGTGGTACCTGCCACATGAACATGATGTAAACACAATCAGCTGTTGTGGTACCAGTTAAAGGAACATGATGTAAACACAATCAGCTGTTGTGGTACCAGTTAAAGGAACATGATGTAAACACAATCAGCTGTTGTGGTAGATACATGAAAATAAAAGTAAACACAATCAGCTGTTGTGGTACCAGGTACATGAACATGATGTAAACACAATCAGCTGTTGTGGTAGATACATGAAAATAAAAGTAAACACAATCAGCTGTTGCGGTAGATACATAAACATGATGTAAACACAATCAGCTGTTGTGGTAGATACATGAAAATAAAAGTAAACACAATCAGCTGTTGTGGTACCAGTTACATGAACATGATGTAAACACAATCAGCTGTTGTGGTAGATACATGAAAATAAAAGTAAACACAATCAGCTGTTGTGGTACCAGTTACATGAACATGATGTAAACACAATCAGCTGTTGTGGTAGATACATGAAAATAAAAGTAAACACAATCAGCTGTTGTGGTACCAGTTACATGAACATGATGTAAACACAATCAGCTGTTGTGGTAGATACATGAAAATAAAAGTAAACACAATCAGCTGTTGTGGTACCAGTTACATGAACATGATGTAAACACAATCAGCTGTTTACCAGACACATGAACATGATATAAACATGTTCTGTATACGGCTAGGAGAGTATTAGTTACATTATACCAATGGTGGAGTACTCATAGTATGTTGATTTCAGATGAATAATGTAAAGAATCCTATTTAGACTAAGAAATCCATCGGGCAGATGAAGTAGAGTTCATGTTTCTTGACCTCGGCATATGAAGGAAAGGTATGGTCAGCGCCTTTACCTTCCCTAACATGAGTTAGGTACCCATCAGAGCTGGGTGGACTCAGGGACGTTCTACTGATTTGATCCCAGATTCGAACTCGAGACTTTCGGGTTAAAAGACTAGTGCTCTCCGCTTAGGACACGATAAGTAATGAGATGAGTTCATTAGTAAACTTTTCGGTAACTGATTTATTTTAAATGTTTAAAAAATAATTCAAAAAACACGTATAAGAAACATAATCTATATGAAAAAATAATGACTACAAATAATTTGTGGTATATTTGTAAAGTACATAAGTTTACTTTTCATTTTTCTCCTATTTCTAAAAAGCTAATAGATCTAATAGCTTGTGAAACATTTGTCTGTTTCTAAAATCGCCGTTTAAAGCAATAAAACGAAAACTAAAAATACTTGTTAAGCTAAAACTACTCAGCCAAACTTAAAATAAAATGCAGCGCTGTAAACTGTAAACAAATCAGACCCACCAAGACTTTAAAATATAGCTCTAGGTTATTTAAACTCAAGGATCGATTTTTAAAGTGATTTTCTTGATCTAACATTTAAGAATGGATGCACAACTTTGATGTTTCTAGCACACGGCCAACATATTTATACATCAAGCATCTTTTTAAATCGAAAAACTTAATCCAATCACATTAACAAAATATGTAAGTGGTTTTCGTTATTTATATTATTGAACCGGTGTTTTTAGGTGACAAATTATTGCACTATTAACTCTTTATTTATACCGATTAATTTAATATAGGCTGATCCTGCTAGGTGATGTATTAGATATAGTATGTCGTAAATTAAATGAACTGAATATATTTTTCCTGAAGTACATCTTTAAATATAGGTACATCATATGTTATACTTAGCGAGTTACAGAGGTAGCTACACACACATATGTTACAAGGTCATTTCATCCATACACCTACATATAATATGTTTGAATTTATTAGCGTACCGTGAATTACAGAGCGAAGAGAAACTGCAGTTACCTTTTTAAGGTTATAAGCATATCATTTTTAACATACAGGCTACGCCCACAATGTAGCTGTTATAACTAATTCATGATTAGACATGTTTTAAAAGAATTAACAATGTTCAGTACTAGATGTATTTATTCCTAAAATAAATCCAGCACTCAGCGTATTTTGAATGTCTCGATAAAAAAAAATCATTTAATACAAAATTCGTACTCTAATCTGAATAATTAGGAATCCTACTAAAAATAATCAGTTTAATTATGGTATGCGGCGTTTATTGTTATGCTAATGATATGGCTGTCCAGTAATAAACTCATTGATTTAGGAGGCAATGATTTTTGGAAGTTGATTTATAGCAAGCTTTCACTAAAGGTAACGGATGCTTACATCCAAATTTTGTCTGATGTAGCAAAACGCACATACACATTTTATCTGAGGTAGCAAATCACACATACACATTTTATCTAAGGTAGTAAAATACATACGAAATGTGTCTGATGTAGCAAAATACACATATACATTTTATCTGAGGTAGCAAAAAAATATAGATTTTCTCAGAGGTAGCAAAACACATAGACAATTTGTCTGAGGTAGCAAAACACATAATCACTTTGTCAGATGTAACAAAACACATACACAATTTGTCATAGGTAGCACATGTATACACTTGTGTAACGTGCAGGGGAATACTAATATCCACATTTTATACTGGTCTTCTAGCCCATCAGTATTAAATAAACATCATCACTAGATATGGGCATAACTTAAACATCATCAACAGATATGGGCATAACTTAAACATCACTAGATATCGGCATAACTTAAACATCATCACCAGATATGGGCATAACTACAACATCTTCAGAAGATTTGGGCACAACTTAAACAACATCACTAGATAATGATCCCAATCAAAACAGATACACATAACCCCAAACAACACAGAGGCACAGGACCCCTAATAACACAGAGACAGAGGATCCCGAAATCACAGAGACACAGGATCCCAAACGACACAGAGACAAAGGATCCCAAAAGTCACTGAGAACAACATTATCCCAAACCAAACCAAAACCAAGTGCAGCATGACAACCCTGACCAGCATTACGTCACGACTGCCTGATCTGGCATATCACGTGACCCCGTCAAACCTCTAGTCCAACTCCAACTATGTAGGTCATGCTATCGTACACTAAAGATAGCGCTGGCTGATTAGACTAGCTAATTAGTTATTGCTAATTATATAGGATCAGCATCACAGCTGCAAGCATAATTCAGCGTGTCGGGTGTTGCAAGCATGAAGAAGCATGAACAAGCAGATATTTGATTAACAGCACGCCCAGTGGTGGCTGTTGCACAATAGCGTGATAATGGAAGCCCATTGTCCAAATCATCCAGTCCGTCTTTGTGTTTACAGTAGTCAAGACAGGTTGTCATGACAACCATCACAAGAAAGGTTTTCATTCAAGTTCAGATTAACATTATTACAACCATCATAAAAAAATATTATTTTTTTATCCCATGTTGATATTTAAAAAAAAAAAAATTCTATTTCTTTTTGTAGTATTGCGATAAAATTCTTATACACCGTTAATCCATAAATACCTTTCGGAATGTAGTATTATCTTATTATCTTATCTATATAGACGGATGTAAATTGTGGGAGGGGTGGGAAGGGCAAAGGTGAGAGTGTCAAACGCTTACATCATTACGCTTCAGATTACACAAACCTCAACATTATGAATTATTGGACGAAGACAAAAGAATTATTACATTTGTGAAAACAAAATTCTTTCCAAATATAGAACATAGGTGTCTTGTCAGTCTACAGATATACTAAACCTTTCATAGCTTAAGCTGCTTTATCTTTAATTAGAAGGATTAAACATTCGATTTTTCCCGGCAATAATGGTTTGTATGATGAATTTATCTGGCAATAGTGGTTTGTCTGATGAATTTATCTGACAATAGTGGTTTGTATGATGAATTTATCTGGCAATAGTGGTTTGAATGATGAATTTATCTGGCAATAGTGGTATGTATGATGAATTTATCTGACAATAGTGGTTTGAATGATGAATTTATCTGACAATAGTGGTTTGTATGATGAATTTATCTGGCAATAGTGGTTTGAATGATGAATTTATCTGGCAATAGTGGTATGTATGATGAATTTATCTGACAATAGTGGTTTGAATGATGAATTTATCTGACAATAGTGGTTTGAATGATGAATTTATCTGACAATAGTGGTTTGAATGATGAATTTATCTGGTAATAGTGGTTTGTATGATGAATTTATCTGGCAATAGTGGTTTGAAAGATGAATTTATCTGACAATAGTGGATTGTATGATGAATGTGGAATGAAGCAGCTGCAAAAAAAATTAAATATATTCAACAATTAATGAATGCAGGCAAGGCATACAATTAACATACGAGATCAGAGCTTATTCTATACATTATCTTCATCGATCTTCACTAAAGTTAACGTAAAATGTTGGTTTAAAGTTATACAAGACAACAAAATGTTGGTATAAAGTTATACAAGACAACAAAATGTTGGTATAAAGTTATACAAGACAACAAAATGTTGGTATAAAGTTATACAAGACAACAAAATGTTGGTATAAAGTTATACAAGACAACAAAATGTTGGTTTAAAGTTATACAAGACAACAAAATGTTGGTATAAAGTTATACAAGACAACAAAATGTTGGTATAAAGTTATACAAGACAACAAAATAATGGTTTAAAGTTATACAAGACAACAAAATAATGGTTTAAAGTTATACAAGACAACAAATTGTTGGTTTAAAGTTATACAAGACAACAAATTGTTGGATCATCATGCACAGGCAGTACGTTTAAACACATCTTGATATTGTCAAGTAAATTTAGCAAATAGACATGTTTAAGGTTCACTAAAAGTTTAAAATAGACAAAGACCACATGAGCCCCCACCCCTACCCCCCCCCCCCCCCCCCCCCCCTCCCCCCCAAAAAAAAATCAATCAGTAAATTGACGTTCCACATTTTTCATGAGCTATCGCATATCAACCAATCATAGCGCCTAATATACGCGTCATGTGATCCGGTGCTTAAAATAGCATCAATTCTCAAAGTAGGACAACTCCTCCTCAAGAAAGTGTGTGTGTGTGTGTGTGTGTGTGTGTGTGTCTGTGTGTGCATGTAATGCACATGCAAGCAGTCTCTGTGTGTGAGTTCAAATCGGAGCTACAGACGAGGTCTAGATATCTCCTAATAGGCACACATTTGTATCCAATCTAGATACATTCAAAATGTTATAACCTGCATGTATATGCAATCTAAACAAATTCAAAACATACATAGGCCTACATATTCGATTTAGATAAAGTCTTACATAAGTAAATTTAGATTGAAAATAGAACCATACAAAAAAACATACACACAATCATATTCTAGTTAAGGAAGACATAAAATAATTGTCTGCCCTATAATGAGCAGTGAACAATGAATGCACTTGAAGCCTTACCGACAGTGTAGATTGTTCCAGCATTCGAGACGAAATGTGGCAATTCTGATACCTCAGTGTTACCTACTCCCTCGTGAGTTTCTGCAGTAGACGCTAATTAGTGTGTGTAGGGAGGGGGAGGGATGGGGAGGGATGGGGAAGGTGTTAATGCATATGCGGAGTGATACATGCGTAGAGGGAGTAGTAGAAACATTTATCTGGCATGTTATGAGGTGTATGTCATTTTGGTATGACATCCTTGGATTTCATGTCATATTAGCTTGTCATGTGATGATTTGTCATTTCGATATGTCATAATGGATGAGATGTCGGATTGGCATGTCATAGGATAGCGTGTCATTTTAGCCAGTTACAGGGAATGTCGCCTTTAATAGTATTTCATGTAACGACGTGTCATGTTGACATGTCATGTGATGCTATGTCATATTGTCATGTCATAGGTTCGTGTTTGTGTACAGGTGGGTCGGGCAAGTTTATGTACAGAAGGTGGGTCGGGCAAGTTTGTGTACAGAAGGTGGGTCGGACAAGTTTGTGTACAGAAGGTGGGTCGGACAAGTTTGTGTACAGAAGGTGGGTCGGACAAGTTTGTGCACAGAAGATGGGTCGGACTAGTTTGTGTACAGAATGTGGGTCGGGCAAGTTTCTGTACAGAAGGTGGGTCGGGCAAGTTTGTGTATAAAAGGTGGGTCGGGCAAGTTTATGTACAGAATGTGGGTCGGGCAAGTTTATGTACAGAAGGTGGGTCGGGCAAGTTTATGTACAGAATGTGGGTCGGGCAAGTTTATGTACAGAATGTGGGTCGGGCAAGTTTATGTACAGAATGTGGGTCGGGCAAGTTTATGTACAGAGTGTGGGTCGGGCAAGTTTGTGTACAGAAGGTGGGTCGGGCAAGTTTGTGTATAAAAGGTGGATCGGGCAAGTTTATGTACAGAATGTGGGTCGGGCAAGTTTATGTACAGAAGGTGGGTCGGGCAAGTTTATGTACAGAATGTGGGTCGGGCAAGTTTATGTACAGAATGTGGGTCGGGCAAGTTTATGTACAGAATGTGGGTCGGGCAAGTTTATGTACAGAATGTGGGTCGGGCAAGTTTATGTACAGAATGTGGGTCGGGCAAGTTTATGTACAGAATGTGGGTCGGGCAAGTTTATGTACAGAATGTGGGTCGGGCAAGTTTATGTACAGAATGTGGGTCGGGCAAGTTTCTGTACAGAAGGTGGGTCGGGCAAGTTTATGTACAGAATGTGGGTCGGGCAAGTTTATGTACAGAATGTGGGTCGGGCAAGTTTATGTACAGAATGTGGGTCGGGCAAGTTTATGTACAGAATGTGGGTCGGGCAAGTTTATGTACAGAATGTGGGTCGGGCAAGTTTCTGTACAGAAGGTGGGTCGGGCAAGTTTATGTACAGAATGTGGGTCGGGCAAGTTTATGTACAGAATGTGGGTCGGGCAAGTTTATGTACAGAATGTGGGTCGGGCAAGTTTATGTACAGAATGTGGGTCGGGCAAGTTTATGTACAGAATGTGGGTCGGGCAAGTTTCTGTACAGAAGGTGGGTCGGGCAAGTTTGTGTATAAAAGGTGGGTCGGGCAAGTTTATGTACAGAAGGTGGGTCGGGCAAGTTTGTGTACAGAAGGTGGGTCGGGCAAGTTTGTGTACAGAAGGTGGGTCGGGCAAGTTTGTGTACAGAAGGTGGGTCGCGCAAGTTTGTGTACAGAAGGTGGGTCGCGCAAGTTTGTGTACAGAAGATGGGTCATGAAGGTGGGTCGGGCAAGTTTCTGTACAGAAGGTGGGTCGGGCAAGTTTGTGTACAGAAGGTGGGTCGGGCAAGTTTATGTACAGAATGTGGGTCGGGCAAGTTTGTGTACAGAAGGTGGGTCGGGCAAGTATATGTACAGAATGTGGGTCGGGCAAGTTTATGTACAGAATGTGAGTCGGGCAAGTTTATGTACAGAAGGTGGGTCGGGCAAGTTTATGTAAAGAGTGTGGGTCGGGCACGTTTATGTACAGAATGTGGGTCGGGCAAGTTTATGTACAGAAGGTGGGTCGGGCAAGTTTATGTACAGAATGTGGGTCGGGCAAGTTTATGTACAGAAGGTGGGTCGGGCAAGTTTATGTACAGAAGGTGGGTCGGGCAAGTTTGTGTATAAAAGGTGGGTCGGGCAAGTTTATGTACAGAATGTGGGTCGGGCAAGTTTGTGTATAAAAGGTGGGTCGGGCAAGTTTATGTACAAAAGGTGGGTCGGGCAAGTTTGTGTATAAAAGGTGGGTCGGGCAAGTTTATGTACAGAATGTGGGTCGGGCAAGTTTATGTACAGAATGTGGGTCGGGCAAGTTTATGTACAGAATGTGGGTCGGGCAAGTTTGTGTATAAAAGGTGGGTCGGGCAAGTTTATGTACAGAAGGTAGGTCGGGCAAGTTTGTGTACAGAAGGTGGGTCGGGCAAGTTTGTGTATAAAAGGTGGGTCGGGCAAGTTTATGTACAGAAGGTGGGTCGGGCAAGTTTATGTACAGAATGTGGGTCGGGCAAGTTTATGTACAGAATGTGGGTCGGGCAAGTTTCTGTACAGAAGGTGGGTCGGGCAAGTTTGTGTATAAAAGGTGGGTCGTGCAAGTTTATGTATAGAAGGTGGGTCGGACAAGTTTGTGTACAGAAGGTGGGTCGGGCAAGTTTATGTACAGAAGGTGGGTCGGGCAAGTTTATGTACAGAATGTGGGTCGGGCAAGTTTATGTACAGAAGGTGGGTCGGGCAAGTTTATGTACAGAAGGTGGGTCGGGCAAGTTTATGTACAGAAGGTGGGTCGGGCAAGTTTATGTACAGAAGGTGGGTCGTGCAAGTTTATGTACAGAATGTGGGTCGGGCAAGTTTATGTACAGAATGAGGGTCGGGCAAGTTTATGTACAGAATGTGGGTCGGGCAAGTTTATGTACAGAATGTGGGTCGGGCAAGTTTCTGTACAGAAGGTGGGTCGGGCAAGTTTGTGTACAGAAGGTGGGTCGGGCAAGTTTGTGTACAGAAGGTGGGTCGCGCAAGTTTGTGTACAGAAGGTGGGTCGCGCAAGTTTGTGTACAGAAGGTGGGTCATGAAGGTGGGTCGGACAAGTTTGTGTACAGAAGGTGGGTCGGACAAGTTTGTGTACAAAAGGTGGGTCGGGCAAGTTTGTGTACAGAAGGTGGGTCGGGCAAGTTTGTGTACAGGTGGGTCGGGCAAGTTTGTGTACAGAAGGTGGGTCGGGCAAGTTTGTGTACAGGTGGGTCGGGCAAGTTTGTGTACAGAAGGTGGGTCGGGCAAGTTTGTGTACAAAAGGTGGGTCGGGCAAGTTTATGTACAGAAGGTGGTTTGGGCAAGCCGTGCGAGCGGACTAATCGTATTTGTCTTATCCCATTGTCACGATGTCACGTGTTTGTCATATCCCATTGTCACGATGTCACGTGTTTGTGTCTAGCATACATCTACACGGGATCAAATTAGTATCTGTAATAAGCTTAAAGGCGTCATTCATGACGTAAATCGTGGGGGGGGGCATGTGGGTTCAGACGTCAGACGAGGTGAGACAATAGGGACAGAAAGTTCTCGAATACACTCAACGAAAAATGCTTGTTTTTAGACTAGCACAGAATAAGACACAAATTTAAATATCCATTTTACATGCATTTACATTTTAAACTTTTTAAACTTTTACTTTTAAATGTACATACAAATTTCAACACGTATAGAATTCGCGGATAAATCAAACAGTCTGTGAACGAGGTGGACAGTTTAGCTGAATACAACTTTGCCGAGCTACTGGGTCTATTGTTGTAGTTATCAAGGGCAGTCTGCCTTAAAGAACGACAACCCGTCCTACACTATCAGCAGATTATAAAAAAAAATCCCCTTGCCAGAGAGGGTTCAACGGAGCGGACCAAAAGAGTTAATTCTTATTTTTTAAAAGTTTGTCTTATCAAATTTTCCCCCCGCTCAATAAATCAATATTTAATTTTAGAGAGTATCACCACAATGTGCCTGGCTCAGGTCCATGGTTATTATGAAATGAATTCTCGCCCCTTTAATACGGTATGAATTCTCGCCCCCTAAATGGCCAAGTTGTGTTCAGCCAATCGGAAATAAGGAGGACGTCACGTGAAAAGTTAACGGCGCCAACTTTATTGTCTCACGGCGTTGACATTATGTTAACAAAATTTCCGTTTCATTAACAGCTCGGGTCAAATTCAGGGTCAGTGCACCTAATAACCCCATCCCATAATGTGAGGGTACCGAAGCTTCTAGTCTTGTCGTTATGAACCATCCCTCCTCCCACACACACATTGTCTTGCCAACACCCCCCTCCGCCCACTCATTGTCTAGCCACCCTCCCCCCCTCCGCCCACACATTGTCTTGCCAACACCCCCCTCCGCCCATTCATTGTCTAGCCACCCCCTCCCCCTCAGCCCACCCAGTGCCTTGCCAGGCGCCCCCCTTACCCCACTATATCTTGACATTATGAAACATCCCCTCTATCCCAAGTCTGGAAACCTACCACATACTCTGGCAACAATCTTAGTTAAAGATTCGGGTGCCATTAGCCAACCTTGTGCAATTAAAACAATGTAAGAGGAATTTTCCGTTTAAATTTCTTTCATTCTGGTAAAGTTCATTAGTGCTGGATGTTAATTTAAAAAACCGCCATAGTTTGTATCCTGTTGTCCTCATTAGAATATAATAGCCATACAACCATTCTGGCGCCCGGACCAATTATCAACTGTACCCCCCCCCCCCCTGTCATTTATATACAGCCTACAGTTATTCACCCTGGTGAAAAGCGCCCTCCACCCCCCTTTCTCCGGTTGAAAAGGTTGGTGGCTCTTTATACCTGTCGCTATCCCGTACCTGTTTTTTTTTAATTATTATTACCACACATTTGATGTAGAGCAGGGGTCTCCAAACAACGGCCCGCGGGCCGGATGCGGCACGCGAGGTCCTCTCATCCGGCCCGCGGAGATGTTTTTGTCAACGGACAAACCGTTTGTTGGTGATGGCTGAGGAACTTTGCCCAGAAAAATTAAATACATTTCTGGAAGAAACTGGCCCCCGAACTGACATTTGATAGTTAATACGGCCCTCGGACTGAAAAGTTTGGAGACCCCTGATGTAGATGATCAGTGTGTAAAGCTTTGTTGCCGTTTATTTTCTTAACCTCGACTGTGTATAATTCAATACTTCAGATTAAAATGAGCTTTTTCATTTGGTTCCAGCCATTTTGGCGCCCCACCCACCTGCCTTACCCTAGCTACGCCTCTGCATACAACCATCTTCAACAAGTGCTAGGTTAGTTTTACCCACTGTCTTCTTATGTTTAAGAAAGTAAAAATCGGAGTATGTTAGGTAACAAGATATCGAACTACTCAGATACCAACAATTTTTCTAAAATCAAATTAAATGTTTACAGTAAGTTGGCGCTCATGTTAAAATAGTCTGATGATTTGTTTGCTATCAAGAAATTCCCCACAAATACTTCGAGTACTTAATAAAGCTGCGTTATACATAAGTCTATGCGACTAATATTTTATACAAAAAATAGAGCCTACACCTACACGTGTTATGCTATACAAAAAATACAAGTCCTGTAGATTATCTGGAAATCAAAACTTGATTACAACATTTGTAATGTGACACATTATTTGAAGCAGCTTATCGTGACCTTTCTGGAATTCAGTGAACCAAGGAAGAAACCTAGGATCAGAAATTTCTGTAAAAACCTATATATATATCAGATATATCGTGGCAGTAGCGTAGCGAGGGGGGGGGGGACATATGTCCCCGGGTGCCGACCTTAGGGGGCGCCAAAATGGGTTGGAAAAATAAATTGAAAGGTTGAGGGGGGTGCAAATCGAAAGTTTGAGGGGGGGGGGGTGCAAATCGAAAAGTTTGTCCCCGGGCGCCGGGAAGAGTCGCTACGCCTCTGTATCGTGGTGTTCTGTGTTGATCTAAAAATACGATATATCATCCAGCACTGAGTAAATGTAAACAGTCCAAGAGTGCAGCCAAAACATGCGCGACACATCGCGACCATAAAATTAGAGCATTCGGTTAATATTTCAGCGTCATAATGTATTGCATGTTTGTAGATCCACTCCAACCCCAACAGTCCCCCATAAACAATGAATCACCCCCAACCTACTCATCCATACACATAATCACCTCAATACACTCCCACACACACTGAATCACCACTCCCCACACACTCAACAGAATAATTGTATAATTTGTATTCATCTAGACAATAACCAGGGGCAGTAACTCTATGCTTGGCACACATCGATACAACTCTTGTTGCTTCAAGGTGTTCTATAGATGTGATGATAAGGATAAGTCAATTTAGAACTAAAACACTGTTGGCAAACTATATTTATAGAAGACAAGTTCAAACATTCAACTACCTTTATATTTTTTATAAGACATGTGCAGCTGGTTAACTAGAATCATATTTGAATGTGAAGATTTTAAATAGTTTTATACCTAACACTCTTTTAATGAGTCTGAATTGTTTTCGCATCCATCATGCCTATGTTCGTACATTCTCTCCAAACCCCTGTTTTGGACCTTGCTCAACAAAAGACAGTAGGAGATGTCAAGATTTTGGTTACAGAACGTGAAGGTCTCCCTCTTGAGCAGATGGCAGTGTTCTATGAAGGCCAGCCATTAGAAGACTCCTGTGAGCTTGTAACTTTCAGAAATGAGGCAACATTGAATGTTGAGCTGCGCTTGCTTGGAGGTAAAGTCCATGGTAGCTTGGCTCGTGCTGGTAAAGTACGTGGGCAGACACCTAAAGTTGATAAGCAAGAAAAGAAAAAAGGAAAGACTGGCCGTGCCAAACGTCGTATGCAGTACAACCGTAGATTCGTAAATGTTGTCGCTGGCTTTGGGAGAAAGAAGGGACCCAATGCCCGCTCATAAGTTTTATTAAATGTACAATAAAAAATAAACTGGCACTTATTTTAGACATTTGTATTTTTACTTATTTTCCTATTTAGAGTAAAAAGAGTATTGTCTTTATGCATCTCATGGAGTCATAGAAAAAAAGATGTGACAGGAAAATGTGTCTATTGGCAGAATTAAGAATTATTTCCAACAAAATCCTCCTAAGATAATTTAGTATTCTGGTTATTAAATAAACATGCACTAAATTAGTAAAAAAAAAAAAAAAAAAAAAAAAAAAAAAAAAAAAAAAAAAAAAACACGTTGTGGGGTGGACGGTCGGTTCTTCACGCAGAAAATGTTGCGGCTAACACTACAAAAGCTTCTACCAGTTATTACAAAGGCAGTTTGCCAAGGGAACTATGCAGCAGCAGCTGGTGCAGCCCAAAATCTTGATCCCATCCAACAGCTTTTCTTAGATAAAATTAGAGAGTACCGATCCAGATCTAAAGGAGGTGAGTTAGTTGATGTCACAGCAGAATCTGAAGCCGCCTTAAAGGAAATGCTAGGTAATCTGGAGAGGGCATATGGAGCTAAAGGTGTTGATATGACCCAGTTTCCCAAATTGCAGTTTTCAGAACCCACTATTGCTTGGCCTGGGCTGAGTGATGAGCAGAAGGCCAAAATTGATCAGGCAGTTAAAGCTGAAGAAGCAGAACAGAAGAAGAAAATAGCTGCCGAGGAAGAAGAGGAAGGTGATGGTGATGAAGAACTTCTTAAACTTTAAGAAGCTTAATTTTAGAATATTTTCAGTTTTTTTTTAGGATTACGAGCTGTACAACATTAAATATTTTGTGGATATGATAATAATTTAAAATGAATGCGAAAAAAAAAAAACACGTTGTGGGGTAGATTGAAAATGTCGTTGGCATTGGGAAGGCTACGTCCGATTGTTAAGTTTTTGGCCAAACGTAACAGACAAGTAAATTTGGCTACTGTACGTTATGGCGGAACAGTTGTCTACCGTAAACAGTTTCTTGAGGAGCCTCCTTTTTTGAAATTTGCTGGAACAGCCTGGGCTTTGTATTGTGGTTTTGGGTATTATATCATTGCTGGTATGAATTTGATCATTTAAAAGGACACGCTATCACAGATGCTTCAAAATGGACAAATGAAGAGTTAGGGATACCTCCTGATGACGAAGAATAATATTTTGTTTCAAATAGATTTAGAAAAATTGTTGAATGATTCTTGTGTGAATACTGTCAATTTGCCATTGATTTCATTGAATAAATGGCAATCAAATTTATAATTTTGTGCATATTTGTATGTCTGTAAGTCAGTTTTAAACATTTATTGGAGATAAGTTTCTCGCCAACATGAGTACTGTGGTTGTTGACTGATATTTATTATAGCTAACTTAGTAGAGACTTGATGAGCTAAGCAATTTGTTACTTCCAAAGTTCCTAAAGATGTATTGTTGTAACTTAACTAGTAAAAGATACTTAGATACTAACCTGATATATATCTATTTGAAAATGTAAGTAGGGTATTTTAATATGTAATAAAAAAATACTCAAATCAATTAAAAAAAAACACGTTGTGGAGTCCATGACATGCACCAAATAAACCATCCAGGTCACTCAAATCTCCAGCTGTGTAGATTTTGTAATATTTCCTTTATAGATTTTGTAATATTTCCTTTATAGATTTTGTAATATTTCCTTTATAGATTTTGTAATATTTCCTTTATACTATTGGAGAACAGGCAAAATTTCTTCATCAAAAAATCTCTCCACCTAACTGATAAACCATAGAAAGATGCAGGATCCAAACAACTCTCTAGTTGGTCTATTATAGCTCTAAAATATTTATCCTCTTTAAAAGATTCATGGCATGTGATGGACTCCATGAACATTCCACCTGGTGTTTTCATTAAAGAATTTAGATGTTGCTCAATTAAAAACCTTAAATTGTGTATTAAAAATGATGTAATCACAATAAACAAGTCATTCAAATATGCACATAACAGAAATCCCAAAAGAAATCAGTAAATTAAACTTCACAGCAGAAAATGCGTTCCTGAAAAAAAAAACACGTTGTGGGATCAACGGTAGTCGTTTCCCTTTAATAGACAGCATGAACGTAAATCAAAATGGGACACCAAAAGCAAAATGGAAAAGGAAAAATGTACCGACGTCCTCGTCAGATTCAAGTGAAGATGAACAGAGTTTCTTCCAGGCATCTCTTCGGGGGGGGGGGGGGGGGGCAAAGCCCCCGCCCCCCCCCCCCCCCCCCGAAATTTTTTTACCGCCATCCCCCCCCCCCCCCCCCCGAACGAAATGAAATTTATATAATTTATATAGAAGATATAGCCTTTTAACAGTGTCCGCCCCCCCCCCGAAGAAAGTCTACCGCCCCCCCCCCGAAAATTTCAAGTGCCCCCCCCCCCCGGAGAAAAAAGTCTGGAAGAAACACTGAAGATGAAGAGGAAGCAAAAAAAAATTCAAGCATTGATTTGTGACGAAAGCTTGTCTAATACTGTAAAATCTATAAGCACAAACTATACGGTTAACATAAATGTTTGTGCTGTAGAAAACCACAACATAAGTCTAACAGATCTTTAGATGTTTGTCAGGAGGATGATCATAACATTTTAACTACCACCCCTGAATTTCATGCTTATGTGGCTAAACAACTATCTCCGTATCTTGATAATGAATTAGCTGAATCAATATCAGACAATATTTGGCACTCAAGTTACAAAAAAAAAAATAAACAAACAGGGATTAAACTTGTATCATCATCTAAAGTATTGTGTCAATTAGAAGATCCTCAAAAATCATTAGCTCCACCCCCACAGTTGTTGAATCCCCAACCCAGAAAACACAAGTTGAGCACAAGTTCAGAAAGCTCAGAAGCTGAGAAAATTTCAGCATGTGTATTTTCTGTAAGAGACATAGAAGAAGAAAATGAAAGGCCGGCTGGGATTAAGTCGCAGACTAAAGCAATAGTGGACTCTGTCCAGGCTACTGTTAAAGAAGTTGCAAAAAAAAGAAAAAGAAAAAAAAGAAAAAGATTTTGGAAAAGTCTTAATGTATTTTTATTGTTTTTAGGTGGTCTTTAAAATACTAATGTATATATAAATAGCTTTTTGTTCGTGTTTTATTTTTTTAGAATTTCAATTCAATTTAGAAATAACTTAGGTTTTTCTATCTATTTTGGGAAAACTGGAGCTGAGTTAACAAAGAAAGTATAATGGTGTTTAAAAATAAAAACTTGATCTGGAAAAAAAACAACACAAATGCCACAATATATATATATATATATATATATATATATATATATATATATATATATATATATATATATATATATATATATAGATGGTAATATTGAAATGAAATGTTGGTGGCTCTTTACAACTGGGACACTTTGTGAACTGTTACTTTTGGCTCTTCTGTCTCAAAAGGTTGCCGACCCCTGTTCTAGCTAGGGCCATGCAATGTAACTGAGAGGGCTGTGTCGCACTGTCTAAAAAGAGCGCGAGAGATGAAAAGACAAGCTAATGTTAGAAATTTAAAAGAAGAATCTGTCATAACTGCATAACTAAATTTTGGAATTGAAAAAAAAATTAGACTGTGGGTAAAAATTAAAAATAAATTTAAAAAAAGGCGGTGGTAAAGTTTACTTTGATGAATCTGTTC